>NC_135559.1:11146258-11178758 GCF_964340395.1 Glandiceps talaboti
TGTCAGACTTAGCAAAACAAATAAACAGCAGCAATATCTCTTACGCGATTGATTCAAGTTATTTACTTGAAGGTCTAGATATTGTGAAGAACTGCTTTAAATTTTACGGTTTTACATTATTTAGGTTAGGGCTCATAACAAGTCATTTTGGCCTTCAAGTCCTCTTAAACTAGTTGCAACGCACATTACACGATAGCAGAAGGTTTGAAGGACTGCGCCGTCACATGATCTTGCGGATTTTGTGATTTTCCTATCAAGGTAGGAAAACTAGTAACTTAAGAAAAAGGGGATACATTAAGATCTGCCTAGCGTTTGCAGCCAGACAGTTTCCTAAAAGCTGCAGCACTGCATTCATTATCAACTCCATTATAAAGCCATAAGACCATTAAAATATTTTGACGCCTTCAACGTTCAACTGCTATTGCCATGGTTTCATTACCAAGTCTCGTTACTTTTATATACTAGTAAGTATAAATCAAACGTTTGCATCTTCATCTTCCCCTAAACAAAGAATATCTGCACTTGTCATACTTAATGTCAACATTGTCTCTGGTGTGCCACTGCTTTCATTACGACTGTTTTGTCTAATCTCAAGCGGACTACCACGCATAGCAGCGGCGTCAATAAATATTCATTCTAGATCCTTTGCATTTTTGCTACCTTTTGTCTGGGGTTCTTTCATTTCATTGACGTCGATCGCAGTAACTGCATTCTTCTTGTTCTGTTTAGCTTTGATACACTTCTTTGCTGTGTATAATATAAGCAGGGCGGCAACAGCTCCAACGATGAGTGCCGCAAACGTGATTCCAACGATGGCACCGACATGGATGTTCACCATGCTAGAATCGGAACCACCAACTTCTCCCGTATCTGGAGTAGGTGGCAACATAGTTGTAGCCGGCATGAGGGTTGTCGCTTCAGGGCACACTACATCTCCAATACTGGATGTTCCAAATTCACCGCAGATTAGGTTATTTGAAGAAGTGTCGCCAAATGTGGCATTTATACCTATTGAGAACATGAAAAATATCCTCGAATAAAATAACTATCAGTACATTACATTACACACACACACACACACACACACACACACACACACATACACATACACACATGTACATACATACATACATACATACATACATACATACATACATACATACATACATACATACATACATACATACAAACAAACACACACACACACACATAACAAAACAAACACAAATATTGATTGATTGATTGATTGATTGATTGATTGATTGATTGATTGATTGATTGATTGATTGATTGATTTGATTGACTTTTTGGGTATAGTTTGGTGTATATGGGGTTGATAGGTGGCTGGGTGAGTAACTGTTTTTTTCTATGAAAGAGTCAGTCAGTCAGTCGGTGGGTGAGTGAGTGAGTGAGTGAGTGAGTGAGTGAGTGAGTAAGTGAGTGGAGCGAGGAAATGGAATATACAACCGATATGACGTCACTAATGATGAGTAATTACAGATACACACAATAAAACATACCTGGTGCAAAGACGATACAAAGATACGAATATGAACGACAGCTGAGATCTGGAATAGTGATAGACACTTTGATTCCTGTATATGTAGTGTCACTCCACGGGTCAATATTAGCACTAACGTCGGAATAGGTGTAACTCAATGAATCGGTTAGATCGATCTTCTTACTGGCACTTGTACTTTGAGAGTTAGCAATAAAGACGCTGCTAAAGGCAATATTGTCTTCCGTTGATGTTGATCCGTCCACTGGGGCACCACCTTGATTATCAATCATGATGTCAAGGGTCACGTTAGTTTCTTCATCATATGTGAAAACAGTTGGTGTGGTTACATTGACTTCGATTGGTACTGGGTCTGAAATAATAACGGGATATATCAAAAATGAAAACCAAATCTGACAGTGACTGTATCAAGGAAACGTTAACTGTAAAAATGAAAAAGGCAGTGTCACTTAGAAAACAAAGTGTTCCATATTACAGTAACCAAGTTCGTCATTAATTGTTGTTCCGATACATACAAACTGATCAAGAATCATGCAAACGTTATGAATACAGGAGGAATAGAGTTGCCTGAGTCCACTCATGGGACATTATAGCTAAAATGGTGTAGGTTTGGTGTTTCACTCATGGTGTCGGACATCACAGCTACAATGATGTAGACTTGGTATTCTACTCACGGGACATTGTGTTTTTGTCACAAAGATAGACATAATTCAACTCTAGTCTAATGATAAGAAGAAACAACACACACAGCAGGATTCTTTATCCAATCACATTGATAGATCATTGCTACTCTTTCACAGTGTAGTAGAAGCAGGCTTTTGCTGAAAAAATTATACATCGACTTCATGATTTTAATCGATTCATTTGTTTCCTTTCCAACTGATAATCTACATGATGATAATTTAATAACTTCTACATTCCCAATGTGCAGAGAACCTATAGTATCATAACTAGGCAAAGCCCATAAGCTCGCTCAGGGTAGATTCATCTGTGACCGGCTGCCTCACGATGATATTGTAGATTAATTGAAGAATGCGCATAGTATATAGAACGCGCATGTGTAGTCATTGCACCGCAATGCATCCGTGGGTAAAACCACTAAAAAAATCGCATAGTATATAGAACGCACATGCGTACTAGTCATTGAGCCGCTACGCGAGCTATAATTGTTTCGTTTGCAATTGAAGTTGTCTGTGCTGTTCAAATAACAACTTGTCCCATGCATGTGTGAAACACCAAGCCAACTTCATTTCTCATGTAATACAGTGACAATCACCGATGTGTTGAATGAAAATTCTCTCACAAGGTGGAAGTAAAATAATCGTACGGTCATACGATATTTACAACTAATGACGTGGACACCAGAAGACGTGACGTCACGGCAAATATCTAATACAGAATTCGACAGCTAGCGCTACAAATCTGGTGGGAAAGTAAGATATTTTCTGAGAAATTATAAATACAAAAATATCGATTCACTTTACCGGAATCACAGCTGGTGTATCCTACAGCACTACCCCCACTTCCTTTGATAAAAGGTAAACATTGGTAGTCGTTTGTACTATCGCTCTCTGTGTAGGTGTTTGTCTCCTGTTCAACCTTCAAGCATACATGACTGTGTGTACTACATAAGTTACTTGGGTAATTCAGATCGAAGTTCTGAGCCAGATAAAAACTCGATGCACCACTATTTAGAGGTCCATAACGTAAATTGCTGCCGTCAGCGAAACTGAAAGTTGTGACTTCCTGAGGGTCAACCAGACTGTCACCGTCACTTAGATACATCTTGACGTCATACTGGTTACTGACTTCCGTAGTCAAAGCATCAGGACCGTTATTCACGACGTTAAAGGTACTGAGGACAACGTTGACATTTGTATCGGTGGTATAAACTACAGACGTCACATCAGGGTTAGGTGAACTTATCGTGAATCCAGATATTGTAAGGTCTGTTAAAAAAAAACACAATGTTGAACACATAAGGTAATGGCGTTTTTGGAACATATTTTCTTTAAATTTATGCTTTTTATAACTGTCAACATTGATTACGTTGTCCAATTTTACAGTCGCATAGAAAATTTCTACTTTCACTCTCATCCAAATAGTTGAAACAACCTCAAATTGTAAAACTTACAGAAGACAATTTTATGAGCTCATCTCTAGATCAATAATTCATGTCTCCACCATATCAATAAGTCACATTGGCATTTCCCTTTAAACAATTAATTTTTAACGAAATACTATTCAATACTAAGTATTCAAATCGGCTTTAATTTTGTCACAAGTCACGGCTTTTTTGGTACATTCTGTAATATATTCTACATAAATCCACGTGGTTATTAATGATATTATAGGTTGAAGGTGGGAAATGCAAACTCACGCCTCCATCCGCCGCCATTACGAATTTAGCGTATTAAAATGAGGTCAAAGTATAACTCATAAGGCAAAACATTTTCCCGTACTACGCGTGCGTTCGTGAATTTATCCCCACCTCAGTTGAGGTGTAACTGTACACAAAATATTTCTGATTGGCTGACAGATTACGTCAACATACAAACCACTAGAACTTTGAAACAGCAAAACAATTCGTAGACAAAATTCCCACCATTTTCCTTATTACAGCCAAGCAAATGACAAGTGACCTAAGGGATCATGTCACTACGAGCCCATGGAAAGATGATCTGTAACAAATCCCGTAAGTTACAAGTATTTTCCGGCAGAATGAATGTAAGTAATGGGGCATAATATTATTACACATGCGCAAGCATAATTTATGCGAACTGGAGGAAAATAACGACACTTGTGGACGTTCTAATAGTTTGAGTATGACAGAAGCAATGACAAAGAATGACTAGACTATAAATCCCGAATTAGTTGTTCGAGTGCGTTCAACATCGCTTGCCTCAGAATACTGTAAATCAATTAAACCTGACGTAAACCACCCCGTCTTCATTTCATCACGTGATCTAAGTATCATTTTATGCACTCATTTACGCTTAGAAAAAAAACATGCTAGGGACACCGTTGCACTAGTAACTGCAACAACGTAAGGTCGACGGGAGTCGTAAAAAGACGGTTGCCGTAACAACCAGATCGTAAAATAGTTTGGATGTCATTTGGTTGTTGCAAAATCGATTGAATAATAAAAGCATGTGATGTTCTCTCCTTTAATCTAGTCTTTTTGATCGACGATCGATCAGAAATCTTCGGTTACATTCAAATGGTATGAATGTGTTCAAAACTTAGGTTATGTGGTAGATAGATCGTACTTAACTGCTTGTGTTGGGTTTAAGAAGTCTCGATTGATTAATACTAAATTCTAAACTCCTGTACAAGGCTTCGTCAGTCTGTGTCTATGCATAGTCCATGTAGTACTTTTAAAAGTTAGTGAACGCCCAAACACATCACTTTAAATTAGAAGTCACTTTTGGGTAGTATCGTAACCAAAACGTGGCGTGACAGTTTGTCATTTCTCGTCTATTTTATATTGAATTGTTGATTGTCTTTTAACGAGATTCTGCGTGATTGATATGCGTGTATCAAGTTTCCGAGAAAACACGAGAGTTTACGTGATTGATATTCATACTCCAATTCAAGTGTCAGAGAAAACAAATAAAAGCAATGGTTCAAACGCAAAAGAAATCACTTCTGTAAAAAAAAGTCGCAGTAACCTTGTCGGTTTTGATTTCGAATTATTGCGAAAAAGTAACAGGCTTGGATGACGTCATCATTTTTTCACCCTCACGTACAGTTCAGCTCGTGGATTGAAATACAAGTATCTGGTTATCCCACTAACTAGCAAAGACATGGTCTTAATAAATCTCTTGACTTACATTACATTACGCAGTTATCGTAAGTAATCCATGAACAGTTCACTTTCCCATGCAATTCAGCTAACTGTCAGAGCACGCATTTGGTTTTTCCAACATTTCACTTTGGTATATAAGGTTTCCGAAGTCACAACTCGTAGAGCAACGGTGCAGCTCTCGATAATTAAGACCAAATGAATGAAAAATAACTATGTTAATAAATTAAGCACAAACAAATCAACTTACCCGCATCCACAGCGAAAGTCCTGTCTACAAAAATGGCGGCGACGGTGCAAAGTACTAGAAAAACTTCTCTAAAAGCCATCTGAAAATGATTCATATTTAAGAATTAGATTCAAAAATGAAAGAAAACCAGTTGTCTTTTAAGATAAAGCAAAGTTATTGATGAAATTAGAGGTGTAAATATTCTCTTTACCTTTCTTGGGTTGGGCTACTGATTTGTCCTAAGGGTTGCTTCTGATTATAATGATACTTGTGTCGAAAGGTTCACTATGCGCATGTGTCCATGGCTACCCGTTGCTATGGCACTGAAAACAAAACGTAATATAAACAATGACTTTACCAATATTACAGATATCAAAGAATAAACTAATTAAGTAAGTTATCGATGACGAGCTGACGACATAAACTGGGCTCGAATTTTATTCGACTTTGATTTAGTAACGATAAACTTTTGAAGCTGACGAGAATGTTTATGACCTTAAGAGCAGAGCGGGAACTCCTAGTAAAGAGTGGATAAAAAGAACTCACCTTGATAAAGAATCTTTCCTGGCTGTTGTTGTTTTTTCGATGTAAATTTGCAATCTTCTACTTTTTTTCTTGAAAAGGATGTATCCCGGATTTCAGGTTGATGGAAACACAAAACGAAAAAAGAAGAGAACAAGCTCACACGCCCGTAGACTTGACACCACTGTGACACTACTACGGACTCAAAGATAACACGTCTGCAGTCGTTCGGTATAACTCCACAAAATTAATCGCCGTTCGATCGGTCAAGAAATGTAACACCCTGTCTCTTCGTCGTCAAAGAAATTTCATTACACTGTCTTTCTTTCGATGTTTTACAGGGGTTCTCTCCTTTATACCCAATCCCTGAAGTCGTTTCAAAGACTGCATTTATATGTCTGTCATTTTATGATTTTGATGCAATGCCAATACAACCATTCAACCAACCATTTCATGATGGCATAATGTTGTGTTGTTACCAAGGGAGCAAAGCATTGGTGCCGCCATCTTGGATGTCCGTGTTACTGAGTTTACCCAGTGACGTACGTGTAACATGTATCTGTGACGTCACGATTGCCATGAAAATATTCGCCTATTTTTTTTCAATAATAGCCAAATCGGACGTTGGGTGCGTCCTCAAGTTCATTTCTGACGACGTCCATTGACAAGTCGTAAAATTAAATACATATCATGAATAAAAACCGTTCAAACTCACGAAGGCAACAATCAAAACATAGAATAACAATGTCTCATTCTCTGTCCCTGTCTCTTGGCTATACTTACATTTTATCCCTGATTACATTACAATGCGTTTGGCCAACTAGTTTGTTTTCATTTAGCTGATCTATTAGACATTTCATAATCGCAAGAGGAGTTTAGATTAGATCAGATTCCAGTATTCTGTTGATGGGCAACCCCAAACAATTCATATTCTCTCTGGCCACTATTCGATTCAGTACTCTTCTGAAGTCGTTCATTCGCATCATGAATGAAGTACGTGTATCAACTCTATCTAATTATATGTCATAGAGTACACCAGTCCTGTAACAGTTCTTTCAAGGGCAAACTAGAAAATAAAAATGACACTCAAAATTCCTAGTATTTTGTCCTACATGTACTTTCTGTTAAACCTTGCATCTTGTTCTCTCTGTTATTCCGATGACGATGGATTGAAATTGTTATTATATAGTGTACAATGTTCCAGAGTCTCTATGTATAGATGTATGGGGAGGGAGTTGAAGGGTTGGTTATTGAGTGGTGGTGGATCAATGTGTAAAGTCAAGATCTTGTACCGATTGTATATTGCAATGGAGAACATCTTATCGAGAGTAGATAAAGAATTCCATACACAAATTTTCAGCTATGTTACACAGTGATTTGTAATGACCAGTGAACACAAATCGTTGCAGTACAGTCGACATAGTGAAGTCTCAATTTAAAAAAAGACAATTCATAACACGCCAGCTTTAATTAAGGACTGGTGCATTTAATATTGAGGGCCATATGAAATCCCAAATGTAACCCCCCCCCCCCTTCACCCGACCCACACACCCTACTCGTTTCCACGAAAACATTCAAGTAATTGTTGCGTGCAAATTGTTAGGATCGATGATGACTTAGTCTTAAATTGCTTAGCCATTCACTATAGCAATTAAAGACATCAGCTCGTAAAGCATTCAGACGACCTAAATAATCACAATTACGTAAAAAGGTAAGTATCTCAGTTTTGACGTCACTGAATGGCGGCTTATCAGTCAAATGCCGTGCATAGTGAGTGTATAGTTGACCTGTGACAAACAAAATGGCAGAATTCTTGTCCGGCTGGCATATTGATTGGAGTCCGATTGGCGAGATTTATAAGAAATACAGGTGAATTATTTCAATAATTTCTAAACCTTTGATTACAAGATTGCTCGATAAGTATAATTTCCACCCAACACGTAATTTGTCACGTTGTGACTATTGCATGCAACGTGTTAATGCCTCCTTTGAAAGAGCATATATCTATTTGTTGTTTGCCTTCTTTAGTTGTAATCCCAAGTAATCAAACTATTGATGCCTGGTGATCTCTCTCTATATATTATGGTGAAGTAACATACCCTCCCAGACTGGATGTGACGGTAGTAATTACTCGTGTCTACTCATTGGCAGTTTGATGTGTACAATCACGTAGAGTAACAAACTTTCAACACATTCATTAGATTTTTAGCAATCACTGACTCACAAGCACAGAATTGATGGACGCTGTTTCACATTGTCTTTTAAGTAAACGCAGACAAAAACACAGTAAAGTTGTTTTATCAATTGAATATCCCAATAAATACTTAGTTCTTATCCATATAGTGACGGTAATTTTGTAGCCAATCAAGAAGCGAAATGGATACCTAAGACTAATGAAAACTGGAGAAATAGGTAATATACATTGTGAATCTGACGATGGGTAAATGTGTACACTTGAAGTTGGTTTTTGTGTGCACGTAGTGCTTCAAGACAATATCACGTTTAACAGCAATGCCCTTGGAGATAGCTTTTACATCGATTAAGTTATGAGTAGTTACATTCAGAACCGTGTAATAACGTGTCTGTTAACAAATGCTATTAAAAGTTTGGTTATTATTTTACCCTTGCACAAGCACATATCTCTTTCCCCTGCCTGATTGGTCCTCAAGAAGTTTGTGTATGTCAGTCAACTAACCTCTCACTTTGTATATTGTAACATTTTCCTATATGTACTTTTCTTGTTACATCTCCCTATCAACCAAGTCGCCCTCGTTCAAATCGTATCGATGGGCGGGCTTTATTATTTCAAGGGGACGAGGAACGTATCGCCAGTTCATGGAATTCGTACCCAATCAATCAATTACATTTTATATAGCGCCGATTTCCAGAGCAATGTTCAATGAGGGGAAAGGGTTTTGCGAGTTTATATCGACATGTATGGCGAGAAATGCAATTGAGAGATCAATTTAAAGACTTAGAGAATAACCTTGTCAAAGGATCTGATTCAATAAGCCGGCCTCTGACGCTGTCCTTCGTCATGTCAAACTAGAAGAATGACAAGTATTTAGTAGATACAGTACAGTGTAATGAGTAATACTTAATGGGTTAGTATTACATATTGGGTTAAGATGTTATTACATATTGGGTTAGTGAAATACATTGACTTAAGTGTCAAAACTTATTGGGTTAGTATTTCATATTAGTTTAAGGTGTTATTACATATTGGGTTAGTGAAACATATTGAGTTAAGTGTTAAAACATATTGGTTTAGGTTTATTACATATTGGGTTAAGATGTTATTACATATTGGGTTAGTATTACATATTGGGTTAATTGGACTACAATGAAAGAGTGTTGATTTTAAAATTATATAGCTGTATTTACCTTATTTTGTCTTATCTTATAACATCAAATCAACTCACATCATACTAGTATCACATCACATCACATCACACCACATATGATCTGATCTCACCTCACCCCACCCCACCTCACCACACCACGTCTCACCCCACCATCTCATCTCATTCATATCACATCACCTCATCCTCACCTCACCTCACCTCACCTCACCTCACCACATTTCATCTCACTCACCTCACCTCACCTCATCCCATCTTATCTTTTGAAGGTGGTTTTACTGAAGTATAGTACCTTTCCAATATAATCACTCACCTCAAATACATATCATGGGCATTTACCATGTGAATACAATTCTGATTAATTTACCTTCACCTGATTTAAAACTCCACAAAGGATAAATTATGTGTATGGGTTTGACAACGTCATTATTTCCTTCAATAAATTTACCAACAACATCACATGTACACACAGCACAATTTGGGATTCGGCATATCTATAAATGACCACTCATACCACTGTAAGATTTTTAATATTATTTAGTCTAAATATTTTTCTTATTTCAGCCAAAGAAAATACAGTCCATCTAAGCGTTAAGCGGCCTTGTTGTAAAGAGACGCTAGACGAGTGCTGACAACCCTTGGGCCACGAGTATGTTCCAGTTGAAATAATACAATAAGCCAGTTACACCATCGGTCATTTGAAAATGCAATACATTCAGCAGAACAAAACCTAAATATGAAATATTCAAAGAAATGGCAAATTCTGATACATTGGAAGAATAATTACTGGCATATCTTATAGTCCGTGAATCAAGTGTAATTTGGGTGTTTGTTTGTTTTAAATTTCTTTTTAGAGGGTATTCCATAAATGGTCTGTGTGATGGTCCGATCGATAAGGCCTAAACAAATAGTTTGGTTCCGGTTACCCAACCCCACCTAGTTTTTCAGGCCGAGAAAAAAATATAAACTCGCGAAAACTGTGAAGTCTCGCAAGAACTACTGGATGCGGAATAAAACTGACATCAACTTAAAAAGACAATATATAAAACTGTCCTTCCAATATGTAATGGCTGTACATCTGATGAGAAGAAACCAATTACACAGATACCATATGGAAAACAATGGAAAACATAACTATCTGAACTAGACACAACTCACATATGAAAAAATATGTAAAATAAAAATAAAATTCTACCTACCTATTCTAAAATTGAGGGTAATCGGAACCACACAATTCTTTTGTTAGGCCAAAACACAGAATTATGACTAGATATTGAACTCTGAACCCTGAACTTTGACATATTAATTAAACATGACGTGGTAGACTTATAATTACTTGCCGAACATGTTAGGGCACTTTAATTTGTACGTCAAGAATAGGAAATAATTTATCTAGTCATCAATCGGAAAAAGATGGCATTGAAAGATGATGAAATCGTTTCAACTGCAAATGGTGTTGATCTAGGTATTTTGGAGGTGTAGCTGACTTATAGCAGTGTGAGAATTTGACAATAAATGCTTCCATCTTTGAGGGGGTTATGTCACTATCTTCATGGCCAGATTTTCTCAGCTGAATAGGACATGAAAACATGTACATTATTTACTCTACCTAGCTCTGTATTATTCACTTGTCGACTTTGATGGCGCTGTTAATCTAGTGCAGCCCTACCTTTAGAGAACGTCTTCATTAGACCAGTCGACAGCATGCAGCATGCTCATACCAAACCACAAAGACTTTAGATGATAGAGTTTCAATTCGGCAGTACAATGTTTCTTGTTACATCTCACACAGCGTTTTATGTCACAAATAACACAAAACTGAATACAGGCACTGATAGCATTTAACACATGAAATGTCACATTTTACCTCCCAAATAAACAGCTCTGTGTTTGAATCTCCCCTATTTCATCTGACAGTGATGTTGATGTTTGTGTTCATAGCGAGATGTATCATTTTACATGTATGTGCTTGCGCGCTATCAAATAAAATCGTACCGTCTCGTTGAAACTCTATAGTCACTCTAGTTTGGTTGTACATTTTTTCGTATACACAAATATTGTGTTACACTATTGTCAACTTGTGAAAAACTGAGCATTCATTTTGCACCAAGAAATACTAAGATGAACATGCTCATATACAAAGGCCTTGTGTTTATTTGGAGTTTAGAAAATATCAAACCTGAGACGACCAATGACAGTCCAGTAAGGGTCTAGGCTCAGACCACCTTTGGTGAGGTGCAGTTGACCAAGAGTGGTTATGGAAACACTCAGTTAAATCTGGTGTGATCGGATACCCTTACTCTCAGGGTCATGATAACCAAGACTGGATTATTTGTGGTTGCAAAAAATATGGCGAAGGTATTTACAAAATGAATTGTGTTTATCGATTGAGTGATGCCATACATCAGGGCAGAACTAGTAAGATGGCTATTTTGCAAATTACCGATACTAATTATGGACGAATATCACGATAAATATATGTTGAGGCTCTTTTCAAAACAAAGAAGTGCAACAGTCCTTATAACGGATCAACATTACATGATTTTAATCAGTATATTCAAATATATTACATAAGACCTTTACAAAAAACAATTAACATGGCTTCGATTTGTATTAATTAAATTAGAGACACAGAAACATACTTAATATTGACGTATTACTTTATAATTAACTAGAATCATTGTCATGTCTTGTGCAATATTCAATATTTGTTTTCCTTCTTTGACAATGCCACTAAGGCGTAAAACAATTGTGTGGTTCCGATTACATTCAATTTTAAAATAGGTGGGGTAGGTAGATGTTTTATTTTATTTTATTATATTTTTTTTATGTGTGAGTGACTAGTTCAGGTTTTCCATTGTTTTCCAAATGGTCTCTGTGTTGTTTATTTCTTCCTATCATATTTACAACCATTACAGATTGGAAGAATAGTTTTATATTGTCTTTTTAAGTTGATGTCAGTTTCAGCACCCACTATTTCTTGCGAGATTTTCGCGATTTTATTATTAATTTTCTCGAATACGTAAAAAAAGTTTAGGGTCGGCGTGAAAAACTAGGTGGGGTCGGGTAACCCTAACCAAACAACTTTTCTTGTTTGGCCTTAATAGAAGCATCGTTGATAATATTTGTAACATGTATCAATAATAGTTGTATTTGACACAGAGAGTTACAATGTAACACTCACGGGCGTCGTTTATTTCGGTAAAGACATCCTCAGACATAGTGTCCAGCCATTGTCTGAGATTATGCTAATTTTTTGAAAGCACTGTGTCTGGTATGTTTCAGTTACACTCACGAAATTACTAAGAGACTCCTAAATAGCGTAGTGTTGGAATCGAACGGAAACCATTGACGACTGATTCACTTATATATATTGTGAATTTTACAATAGGGTTCAGCCTTTCTGTTTAATACAAATATACAGAGAACAACACGACACTGCACATGCCACACTTCAATATATATATCAAGATGGCAGTTTTTGCTACATTTAGTCTAAATGAAATACACCATAAATGAACTGCAACTCCATGCGGGCGCCAATGTTTTTCTTACTAACAAACATCCGATGAAGAGCGCGTAAAATGCCCTTTGCGGTATTCATTTGATGTCTGTATAGTGGCATGTGTGGTTCAATTCACTTAGACAAAATGTAGCAAGAAACTGTACTCATTCAATCTTGCTATCTTAAAGTGTACCATGTCTAGTTTCTTATTGGGTTCTATGTGGTCGTATCAAATAGAAAAGCTGTAGGGTATTGTGAAAATCACTGTATGACGTTCAGTAGACTGTACTTCAAACAAGAGAGTGATCTTAGTTGTATATATATATATATATATATATATATATATATATATATATATATATATATATATATATATATATATATATATATATGATGTGATAAAATATATGTTAATTTGTAAAATTGGACGGAAACATAGTCTTTGTACAGGACAGCTGTCATGAACCCAGTCACGTGATCTCATGAAATTATAATAATAAGAGACGCCATCATGTAGAAGCCATGAAATATAACAAACTCTGAATAATTCATTCTCTATATACATTGGTTCCTTTCATTTAGGTAAACATGTATACAAGTCATGTCTTGTTTTAGTATGAAAAGCACAGCAAACTCATGTTACTTTTACATAAAAAAAAATTGATTAAAAAAAGGAAGCTATATACACATCTTTGCGTTTAATTTGTACAATAACTTTGAACTTTTTCTAAATTTAAAGATTTCTGTTAAAATTATATATATTTTTCTTTGGTTTGATGATTTTACAAAATATCCTACGAAGTATATATGTTTCTATCTATTGAGGTAATAACTATTTGGATGACGCTAAGGGGTTCCTAGTTATCTCGGATTATTAGACTGTATCATAACATTGAAGGCCGCTGATAAATGGTGTCGATAGGCCGTGGTAATTATCCACTGAAGAATCCAGTCGTGTGAGGGGGCTCATGCCTTTCCCCTACATCTGTTATTTCGCCATAATGGTCGTGTATTCAAACCTAAGGTTGGATTATTATTTCTATAAGCGATATGGAATATATGGTAATCGTGTTTACATCTTAGAGTTCAACCCTCCAACACGGAGTTGGTTCTAATCACGTGTTGGCAATATCGACGTCAACTCATACGGTGCGAGGAAATAAGAATTGCGGCTGCTTTCTCACCATAGGTTCTTTAACGCAAATGGTCACTAGCGAAATACCAGGCGTGGTAGGGGAAAGGCAAAAACCAAAATCCCCAGACCAGTGGATTCTAGGCTATAGTAGTTTTTCAAGTATCTTTCCTATTTTGACGAAAGCATAGCTTCAACTTGTTCAAATCAGAATAATTATAAAAAATATGTATAATAGTACTGGGAACATATTGCCAATGAATAATATTATGATAGTATATCTGTCGTTCCAACAATAGTGATACAGTTTTGAATTTAGATTTAAAATAGTCTTTCTTAATTAGAAATACAAAATGTAAAAAAAAAATCATTAAAGATGTACTTTTTACAAACACACGATTAAAAATTGTAAATGGATCATTGTACTGAAAATGTTACTACTCATATCAGGCGATGTCAGTTGGGTTGACGTCTTGTATTGTCACCTCTGTACCGGGTGTTGCTGGGACAGACTCACTTACTGGCTCAGAGGGCGCTTCGACGTTTTCCACTGGTGGTTGTGTTTCGGCATTTTCAGGAGCTACTGGTTGAGCATCTCCGTTCGCTGGTGCTTCAGAGTAGACGTTTTCTGGTGTCTCGTCGGGTTTTTCTTCATTTGAAGTATCGAGGTTGGCTTTACTGTTTCCAGTTTCTGCTGAGTCGTGGACTTTGGCTGTATTTCCCGGTTTTGAGAGCATGCTCTTAGCAAGAGCACCGAGGCCAACTACGACTGCACCAGCTACAGCGCAACCTAATGCAATACCCACAACAGCTCCAACATGAATATCTATGTAACCACTTTCATTCTGTTCGGGTGCAACCGTACTAACATTTGTCTTCGGCGATGTGGCTGCAACGGTAGTTGCTACTTCTGGTGATCTGGTAGTTACCGACACATTAGTCTCTGTAACGGGACAGTTGATGACATCAAGACCGCTAGTACTGTCACCAAAGGATATACAAATCAAATTGTTGCTGTCATCGTCATCGTATGAAGCAGAGGCACCTGAAATATTAAAGATATATATTTTACTGGTAATCTTCCTTCGTCCATTTTTGATTTAGGTACCTCAAAAATCGAAATTTTTCATATCGTATGAGGGCGATAATTATGACGATTCATCTTTCGACGACCACACATGCAGGTGAACAACTACTTGATCAGTTACAATATATTATATATGGATTGTAAAAAAATGTTGTCACTTTTCTATTATCCGGCGATATATCCTCTACTACATTTATTTATTATTTATT
This sequence comes from Glandiceps talaboti, assembly GCF_964340395.1. Taxonomy (NCBI): domain Eukaryota; kingdom Metazoa; phylum Hemichordata; class Enteropneusta; family Spengelidae; genus Glandiceps; species Glandiceps talaboti. Next base: position 11,161,629 of record NC_135559.1, read on the forward strand.
TTATATTTATTTATGATAAACCATCCAACAGGCATTGTCCAATAACAGGAGGAAGGTTAAGTGCAGGAGAGAAATCGGCGTACCCGGAGAAACCTGCGTTGTTCTGTGTAGAGTCAAACTGAACTACACTCGTCAAATTTAATCAAACACTGATAGGTTCGAACACCGGTCATAGTGGTAAGAGGCAAGTGGTTCAACCACTCATCCACTGACAACCCTAATAATATTAAAGAAAGGGGGAACGATTACAGAACTCTGTGTATTCTTTCTTCTGTTGGTTTTCATTGGATTCTCTACCATATATTATGCAGCGTACATCTATGTGTGTGAAGTATACACGTACACGACACACAGAAAGGAGACTCGTATGATATCCATACGAATATGCACAGTGGCGGAGTATAGTGTACCGTCAGCAGAGGACTCTATGTAATCGAAGTGTTCTCTAGATCTTCCATTCTGGTCCATTAAAGTGACACAAGCTGGGTTTGTATTTCAAGTTTGGTTGGGTAACTTTTCCTTAATAATAAAAGATAATCATAGTATTCTATACTACACCCTGAAGCATACTTAACAATCACTTAATATTTGCAAAACTTAAACCATAGACCCTACTAAGGTGTGTGCTTAAACCTGGCAATACGTACACGATATGATTCGATGACTTAATTTAGCATAAGTATACTAAAATGTGGAGAAAACCATATGGTAACGACGCCTTAAGACGAGGTCGAAGGCATTCATCAATGTTCTCAATGTACTACGTCGGTCGGTAATGATCTTTTTATATGTTAATCCCACACGGAGATTATGAAATTAAGCTTAGAAACTAAGAATTCGCTCTCCTAGAGATAAAAGCATGTGGTCGTGTTTTCTTTTTGATGTGAAGTCTTGAAAAGAGTAATATGTTAACCCTACTCACCTTTCACAAACTTGACACAGAAGTAATTATAATCACTGCAAGTCTCTAGTGGCACAGTAAATGTTACTTTGCTTCCTGTGTATGGTGTAGTTTCCCATTCATCTATCCCAGCACTGACGTCACCAATGACGTGTTGTGCGTCATCGATATTTAAGACTGTACCCACTGACTCGCTTTCGGTACTGGCAATGAAGGCTTCAAAAGTAATGCTATCGGCTGCACCAGCTATTGCAGTCCCACCAGCATTCTTTAGTTGTATAGAGTAGGTTAGTTCTATGGTAGAGTTTGCAGTCATGTTGACTGGATCTTGGTTTGTGACGTCAAGGGCTACAGGAACCACATCTAATTGATGTAAGATGAACAAGTTAATGAAACCTTGGGTACGTATACACAAATAAAACTTCACAAACTTAACACGGAAATATTCGACTCAAACGGGTTCGAAGTTTACAGATTTTATCAAATGTACAGATGTTGGTTACTGGATTCTGATTTAACGAAATTTAAATGAAAAACAAACCTACGTTCTGTGCTATCAAATGATGTAAAACATCATCAACAACAACAACAACAACAACAACAACAACAATAACAAAAACAACAACAATCTATATACCGTATTCATACCATTACAAAGACTTTTGAGTTTATTTTATGATGTTATCATTATTTATAACCCAACATAAATGGATTTTGGCGAATATTATTAATCTGTAGTCTCAATGACAGTATAAATTGGCACTGTGCCTCCATTTTACATTTACAGTCATTATTATGATACAAAGAGTATAATGAAGACAATTTATATTGTCTAATTACTAACCTGATACACAATCAGTAGAACCAGCAAAACCTGCTCCAAACACAAATTTTAAACATTTATAATCATTGGTGGCATCGTTGTCTGTGTATGTACCTGTATTCTCTATCATAACACATAAATGGCTATGAGTTGAGCATACACTGCTTGGATAATTAATGTTATAAGCCCCGGAGTTGTACAAATGCTGGCCACCGGATGAAGAAATTTGTAGCTCTTGAGCACGTTTACCAGAATTATCATTGAGATTGAAAACAGTGATCTCAACGGCAGTACCTATGGTGCATGCACCACTATTGTCAAGTTCACATATGTACATTTTGATATCATAGTTGTTTCCGGAAGCAGGAGCTGGAAGTGTTTCATCGCCGCTATTCAGGACCGCAATGGTAGCAGAACCGATTAATTCATCCACGTCTTTTTCATAATATGGTGAAGCGCCAGCTGGATTAGGATCTGCCATTGTAAATGGGTTTATCACCAAGTCTAAAGTAGAATAATGATAAAGAGGGAGACACAATGTATATAGGTATATACACACTTCATGGAAAAATCCTACTAAGGTGAGAAACTAGTACTAGTCGTAGATACATGCATTTCAACCATTTATCGCTGATACAGTGTATGAAGGTATTACTAACATGTGACAATTTACTTTATGGTAGTAGTTGAATTATGTTGTTGTGTTAGACATCTTTCTAACAGGTGTAAGGTTGTCACATCCAAAAGTGTGTTGATTTAACAATTGCCAGAAATTTTATCAATATAAATAATTTCCTTTCAGTGTATTCCATGTTATTATTTTTATTTTTAAAGTAATAATCTATTTCATTTGTAGATGCAAGTGAAAATGTTTGAATTATTAAATCATACAAGAAATCTACTTTTGATAAAAGAATGTATTATGATAATTATGAGACTTGGCAAAATATGTACTCCGATTTCATTTCGTAAGCCACTCAGTATAATCATTACATACGCATTAAAATCCTCTTACTGAGTTCTATAATTACCAATAAAATGTAAATAATACATTCAGATTAACATTATTTTTAAAAGGTGATTTGGATAATAGATTCACATATATTGTTACGATCAAAAAATGTTAACTTGGGATTTTGGCATATTTTACCAAAACTAACGTATTATAAAAATTTACCTTTGTACTACTTACTTACAAACAGGAGCTAACAACAGCGTGATCTACTAATATGTTGATTTTTCTACCAATCTTGTATTAATTGCATTTATCTTGGTAACTAACGATTCAAGTGTTTTGATGTCAAGTATTTTCAATAAACAACATAGATTAGTACTTGTAAACAACCTAACTTGTTGATTATCGATTTCAGGCTAATACCTAATTTTCTAATAGTGTGATAGACATTTGTCTTACACATGAAACATTTACATATGACATGATCTTAAATCTCAATCTTAAATATTCGTGTGAAAAGTTCATCGTGTCTTCTAGAACAATGCATCTATAGGTGAAAAATAATTTATTTATAGCAAATTATATTTAGAATAATGACATCACCATAATTTCAAGGTGACAACTAGACTTATATGTTAGGGATATGGAGAAATACAGACTGATTAGATTTTGATTGGTGTGCGGTGTCTCTCTGCCTGAGTGTAAGAGCGTAATTGTGATTGATGATACCTGTGTAGCTAAATCCTAACGTAGACAAGCTCGTAAGATTCTGGTACCCAAAAAAGGTAGTAAGAGTGGAGAATCATTTACGTTCTGCCGATATACCTACAACTACACTAAATGTAACATCCCAGATTGTATCAATATAATAATACACAATGCAAGTCTGCAATCTGCCTATTCGTGCATCATTTCATTGTTAATAAATGCTTACCTGTCAGTTTAGTGGGTTGTGGCGGTTTGTTTGTTTGGGGGGGGGGGGTGGGGAGGGGTTACAATATTATAATGAATTTATGTAACGGGTTATCACATTTAGTTTATTATACCATAAATAAATAAATAAATAAATAAATAAATAAATAAATAAATAAATAAATAAATTTATTAATATATATATATATATATATATATATATATATATATATATATATATATATATATATATTCGAATCACCAATGAAATGCTTCCTGTGCCCTGTGATCACATTTGCAAATATTTTCTATGAAATTATCCTTTCATTCATATGATGATGACAAAACTTAAAACTCACCAATAAGTCCTGAAACAGTTGATAACATGACTGATGTCAAGAAGATATGAAATAAATAACTCGTCATCTGAAAAGTTAAAATACAAACCATTATAAGAATTAAAAACTGTATTGGATGTCCGGGATATCATTAAAACCTTTTCCGCTAATGCAAGTTTGCCCTCGTGGCAATAAGACTACTAGTGCCATCATAGCCAGGCTATAAGTGTATATATAATATTCGTGTTTCGCCGATAGCACGAGATTTTATTGGTCATTAAATATGGTGACAGTACTTCATTAATTATGAATTATATCAGAAGACACACAATTATATGTGTATATCCGTAGAAGTAGTTTAACAATGTATTCGTTTCTATTTGTAAAATAAACAATGACTAATTATCATGTGACATGAAAGTTTGTCAAACTTTATAGGTACAAAAATGTACCCCAGCCTCGACAACACTTCAGTCGAACACCGAAATTCATAGTTTTCTAAATACCATACATTTGTCTAAAATTAATTATAATCGACGTCATTCCTGAAAAATATAAATGACAAAATAAAGAAGAAATATAGAAATGTATCTGAGAGGACAATTTACTCACATCAATGTACAATTTCTGGTATGATATAGTTGTTTCATGGATTCTTTCCCTTTCGGATTGATAGAAATAAAATGGTCACTGTCATTGCGTTATACGTGTTTGTATTTTTCTGTTCTTAATCGATATCATTAATCAATCTAATCAATATTGATTCAACTCGCCAATGTTTCTACTTTGACTATTTTCATGTTAAGTGCCCCATATATTAGCCTACGTATGACAAAGTGGACGAATCCTGAATTAACCTTAGAGCATGTGTCCTTCGTTGATGACATGACACACTCACTGATAGATATATAGACGAAAACATCAATAGACAGACTCTGATTTCAAACACAAAGGAGCATTGAAGGCATTTTTAGGCTTTTTCATCACGACATTCGTTGAAGAAGAAGTCCACGTGGAACAATGAACTGTTACCATGCCACTACCCCACAACAAAGGGATTTAAGTGTACTAGATACGGTTGAGTGAGTGAGTGAATGAATGAATGAATGGATGGATGGATGGGTGGGTGGATGAATGACTGACAGACTGACTGAATGGATATACTTTCATTGAGTCTTAGAATCACAGCCGTGTCTCGTCAGTGTCATCCCAAGGTTAATGTTATCATATCATTTATTTGTTTGTTTGTTATATCTTGTTTTGTTGACATAGTTGTTAGGCGGTGTCTTTTCAGCACCTCGCCAATCACGTGTACGTTGACGAATCGAGTAGACGAATTATACTTCCACGATGGATGAATTGAAATGCACTGAGTCGAGCAAACTAGAAAGTTAAAAAGCTATAGGACTCACACAGTGGAATCACAAGTTATTGTCCGCTATGCAGAGGACCATACAACGGGGTTAACTAACCAAATGCCGTATTGAAAAACGAAGAGGCCCACCGTGTCGAACATTGTATTTCACTGAAACGTCACACCTCATCAGTCAAAACCGTTTTCCCCAAAGATACCAAGTGGGCCGCGTCCAGACGATGACGCCGATCCCCGAGTGTCTTTTATCCGGAGAACACGTTAAAGGGGCACAGTCTAACATTTTATGGTCTTAATTTTTAAATTTTGTCCATGCTCACTCTGCAAGATACTAATATAATTTCAACTTTTAAACCATGCATATGATGAATCACATAACGTTGCAACTCATTAACGATTTTATCGTAAATTTACCACATGACATTATATTAATGTTATCAGTAGCAATATTCGATGAAAAAACAAACAACAGCAACAACAACAACAACACCAGTCTCGATTTCAAAGCTTCCACAGTGTGCTGCAAAGATTTATGAGCGCAAAGAAGCGAACATTTACTTCTCATATAAGTTAACGTGTATACAGATGTGAAATACAACAATCGACAGACTATACTTTACCTCGGCAAGTTAATATTTCCAACACTACGTACTCTGCATTCTAAATGTTATCAATGGCTTAAACAAAATAATTATGACAGCTTGTATCAGAATACGAAGTTACACATGGTAAATTTGGGGAAACACTTTTTATTTATAGCTTCCACTTTTGTATTGTTAGTTACTAAGGGACGATCGCTCAATGTCACACAAGCTCAATAAACGAACTACGTTCATTTGGGGGAGGGGTCTGCGATTGCTGAACTCCATTTTCGCACTTTTAACCAAATTTCGTCGGAAAACTTTCATTCCTTCAATGACAGCAGCTTTTGTATTTACTAACTAAGATGTTGATAAATTGATAACAATTTACTTGAGTGAGAGATATGCTGCTGGGTTTCTGGTAGTATTTTAATGACCTTTAACGTGTTTACAATCATGTGTTTTACATTACACCGATCATAGTGGTGTGACTACTACAGTTCTCATCATAGTGTACATCAAATATAAATGTTTGATGTCGCATTGTGAGGGTTCGTTTAGAGGTAGGGGGAGGGGGTTTTGACCTAAACGGACGATGTTTGTTGTGCTTGTGCAAGATTGTACGACCTCCCTTGATATCCCTATGAGGTTCATTTTTAGTTGGTATATGTTTTGTACCATGTTATCTATTCTAATCTATATGAATTGATCTCAAAATACAGGCTATTTTATTTGCTTATTTTAACTGACTTTAGTCAAAACTGGGTCTCATTTTTGACCACCTGAGATTTGTTAATCGTACATAACATAGTATAACCACATATATGTAGACGGCCTTTGTAAACTTCGTTCTCTTTGTCGATTTGGATGTCGTCTTGATTTTACGACTATCCTGCAGTTTTACGGCATAAGCCGTTGAAGTTTTTGTCGCGATATAGTTGTCACAATTTCAAGTGAGTAAAGGATTTTTGTGTGTACCTGTGGATATATATAGTGACAGGTTTCCAGTAATAAATCGTGGCGGTAATAAACCCAGTTTGAATGTAGGTCTTCGCAATGAAATGGCTGAATTGTTGTCACTGTTATAGATGTTAGTTGTCTTTTTTATTATGTGTGTATACTTTTTTTATTTGATTTAGAAAGATGTATGTTGAATGAAACATATTTTTGTACATTATTGTACACGTTTCGAGGTCTCGGAAGTATGTCTTTAAAAATGTGAAAATAGGAAAATGCAGTCCTCCATTGAAATGTATGTGGGAAAATGTATTTTGACTTTCCCAATATCATTAAATAATAATAATAATGACAATGTTGGGTTCTTATATAGCGCTTTCCCACGGCGTGCACAAAGCGCTTTACAATTATTACCCCTGGCTAGACTTGGTCTATGTTGTTCGCCATTGTTTCGTGTCTTTTTCCAAGTTAAAGTAGAAGAAAATAGTAAAGTTTTGTTTGTTATTTTTATACAAATAAGTACCAATTGTCCATTCATATATGGCATTTTGGATAATCAAACACTAAAAAACACAAATGCCTTTGTTTGTGAAACACCCCCTCTCCCGGAGTAGTCATCACTCGACGTTAGGTTCTTTTAAATGAGATTCTTCATTGGTATTCAATTGAAACCATTTGGTCCACAATTCTAAGTCTCGAATTCTAGTCTAAAATTCTATAACGTTTACTTCTCTCTTTTATGACCTATTAATGTCCTCATTGTGTTTAAAGTTGTTAGTCAAAGAAAACTAATAAAGGATGCGCTACAAAAGTTCGATAAAACTTTAAAGTATAAACTACTATTAATTTTATGTTTACATTTTGTTATTGACTATACGATATATCAAATACGTCAACTACTTTTCAAAAGCATCGCCGTGTTTTGACGTTTCCCGACTGAAATGTCATACAGGTCGTGAAAACAGGAACCATGTCTTCAATATTAAACGGTATGTCAACAGTAAAACAAACAACATGTTGTTTTTTTCTCCTTGACAACATAACGGTTTATGATTATCTGGGGATTATCTCAAATGAGGCGCCCACAGGTTGTTTTTAACTGTATTGAAATGATAGTTACGCGGCAACTGGTATCATAGACTATGTTCTGCACGTAAATTACACAATTATTTTCTTTCGGATGCATTTAAAACATGTTAGCTGCTCCTTGACACCGGGTTTGGATATAGCGTCTCGATAGGCATTTACCGGACAACACAGCCGATGCTTAGTTGTCAAGTAGGCAAAGTCACCACGGTGGTAGCGATCGTTAGGTAGTGGGAAAAAGGTAAACCAAAAGTCAAAGTATCGTATTCTGTCTCAATTAATTATATCGGCAGTCTTTATATCTTTTGTGTCGTTGACCAATAAATTACTTTCTTTGTACATTGTATGTTGTGTATGGAACCCACGCGTGCTACCTCTAAAGATTCTACAACAGTGCACCGACGTGTTAATTACCGAGCTTCAAAGATGGCGTCCACGTCACGAAGCCTCGTAATTCGTGCTCTGATTATCACGTGGCGTTCGTTACCTTGACAACTAAATATTGATCTACAGACGTAACAGGCGTTGCAAAGATTCATTTACCACTCTATTATTAACAGTTACGCTTCAGTCAACTTTACGTCCCGTGTCTGTTCAAAGCAACATTGCCTCTAAATCATTTGCATGGCCGTATTGTTCATACTCTAATTTTGGCCAGTAAGGAGCATATTTCTACTTTTATTCACATCAGAGATAATGGTGTTTTTTCTAAGCACTGTAATCAATCAGCCTCTATTGAAAAGTATTTTCAACTTTACTTTCACACCAGATAACCAGTTTTTGCCTCAAGGGTCGACAAAAAAACACCCGAAAAGTGTTTCACAACATTGCGGCTTTTGGCCTGAAGTTTTTCGCATTCACTTGATATACGGGGATGTTTATCTTTATAACACAACTTTACATGTACGGCTTACATTTACACAAATATAAATGAGGCTCTAAGTGTACTCCGTGCAGTGCAGTGGCAATAACTCGAGATTTTTGCCAGTTGTTTTGTCCCTTTCTTATCAAAGTTTCTAGTTTCACAGACTGGCATTTCACAAATTAAGTAAGAATTTAACGTCAGTCATAAAATCGGTTGTAAAAGATTTAGTGTACGTTATATTACTAGTTAACGAAATTGTCACAGACCATTGCGCTTATAAAGGAACGAAATAATCTATTAAGGTCACTGGTCTTTTTCATTACACTGTTCGCCCCCCCCCCCCTTCCAGCTTGGCATGTTCTTATCTGTTTGTCTGACTTTCTCTCAAGTTGTTTTCTATTTTCTCTCTCTCTCTCGCTCTCTCTCTCGCTCTCCCTCCCCCCTCCTCTCTCTCTCTCTCTCTCTCTCTCTCTCTCTCTCTCTCTCTCTCTCTCTCTCTCTCTCTCTCTCTCTCTCTCTCTCTCTCTCTCTCTCTCTCTCTCTCTCTCTCTCTCTCTCTCTCTCTCTCTCTCTCTCTTTCAGTAATTATTTAATAATTGTAAACAACCCTGGCGAAATGTACCTATTTATCACCATGTGACATTCTCAAGATACTGTAATCGTTAAGACTGTCTTACAAAGAGAAAAGAAAGCAAGATTGTCCCGGGGACATTTGGCTAGTCTGAGAAAACAAACAAGTGACATGTTACCATTAGGTATAAATACGTAACATACCATCTTAACGATTGACCGTGACGTCACAACTTATACCTATTCTTGTATGGATCGCTTTGAAACCATAGCGTCGCTGAGAGCAGATGTCTCTACCCAGTTACCCGACTTTAGCATTGAAGGTCTTCGTTCTAACAACATGTTTACATTTCTTTTTGATAAGTGAATGCGATACATGACGTTCAGCTTGCTAATATGTTTTGAATCGTTTTGTTGGTACATAAAACTTTTATTGTAGAGTATTGAGCATGTTATCGCGAAGTCATGCCTGCTACTTTACCGGTGACTCGGATGTAGTCAAATGTTACGGTCACTCTGGCATTGAACGTTACACTTATATTACACACAAAATTTACTTTTTACTCGCAATTTGTCCCGTAAACCTCACGCTATTACCAATAAATCATCTTTTAGAACTGTCTGAACTTCAGATAACACCGTCTTAGAAGTACAACGCAAAAAAATCCGTAAATCGGTGTCCCAAATGCCAAAGTTATATTTTGAAATTTTCAAAATCACTGAAGACGAAACCCTGACAACGTGTCCTTCAAGGCAGGGCCATGATCCATAATATAAAAGAAAAAAACCAAACAATGAAAACAAATTCCTAAAGACGCGTACAACAGATAAGACACAGACAGAACAAGACAGAAATTTTACCTTTGCTCCGTGATTCTGGATCAACTGTCTTGTCTCCACAAACAAAGAATTCCTCTTAAATAGCCCATTGACATTATTCGCGATTGACGAGTGTATCTCGGTGATGGTTTTTACCCGTAAAGTTGTTATATACAGCCCATTTCAACTATTTTGCTTCGTCGTGCGTTGGATGAACTTCTTTACTCAGCCGATTCGGTACAGTGATTTTGTCAAGACCCGACAATATTGCATCATGGGATATACACATAAATACAATGGACGATTCAAAGTTTTAGAGATGTCTGAAAAATCGAGCTTCGAAGTTTACGTGCTCTTTGTCGTGTATTTTAAGTAATGCATTATTATTGCATCAACGATTGCCTAATAAATGACTACACGTAATAATAAGGCCTTAATTTATGTAACGTAACCAGGCTAATACAATGTTACCATGTACGTTTACCATGGTTATGTCTTGTTTGTTGATACTAAAAAGACAGTTGCATGGTAATTAGGTGAGAAGAGTGACTACGTATACATATACATTGACTCATTCAAGAAGAGCATAACAAATAGAGAGAGAGAGAGAGAGAGAGAGAGAGAGAGAGAGAGAGAGAGAGAGAGAGAGAGAGAGAGAGAGAGAGAGAGAGAGAGAGAGAGAGAGAGAGAGAGAGAGAGAGAGAGAGAGAGAGAGAGAGAATTTGTAGTTTGTGGTTTTAAAACAACATTCTGAATAACGGCATTGACGTGAAAAGTGCCTCGGATGTTCAGTCTTTAAAGTTTTGCTGTGAATTTTATTTGTTAAAAAATACTTCAACCTATTCTCAGTGAAAATCAAGAAAAAATCATCGACCACCGTACATAGTTTTGAAATAGAGATCAAAATTATCAAACTGAGGTCAGCATTTCCAATAATCTAAAATTTTAAATTGGATTTTTTTTTCATATTTAACAAAATAAAAGTCCAGATCCCTGTTAATCAGCTGGTCCTGTGACTATGGGAGTCAACTAATTACTGAATAACAGTAAACAGTATAAAAACAAAAGTAAATAGATTTTCTACCAAGAAATTTTTGTCGTAAGTTTGTACTTCTGAGTTGTACATCATAAATTATATGTTCGTGAGGGTTTCCATGATATGCGAATATTATTCATGATTTTTTTTCTTGAGATATTAAGAGTGTCTGAAATTCAACTACAAGGTATGATTCATGGACATAGTCTCAAAATACGTGCAACTACTGCAAATTCTAAGTGATATACTGTTTTCTTAAGATCTTACGGTCAAAGTCTTGAGGACCCCACTTTCCCGCCAACAATGAAGTTGGCGACAGTTTTCTTGTTTTGTATTTTTGACGCGTTTCAATTTCACTTTTTAATAAAAGCGTAGACATTGGCGTCGTAAGTAAATTCGTGTAATTTTTTTTAAGATAGCCATGAGAAATCAGAAAAAAAAGGAGTCTGAATAATTGCACAAACATGTTTGGATAGTGAAGGACTTGCTCCGGTCCTAGCTAGATAAGTCAACAATATGTGATCAATCATGTAGTAAAGAATGTACATTTATACATGTAGCTGGTCATCAAAATTCCTCTTCCAATACTCTTCCCAGCCCATACACAATTTGTCAAAACTCAAGTATTCCTTAAAGTCAAAGATTTGGCGTTTTGCTTAGAAGGCACATAGTAGGGAATTGATCCCTTTTCAGTACAGTAACTGTTTGCATGTTTAGCTACTTGCAATCTATTATAACAGTCAAGCATACTTTATATCGGCTACTGTCAGCAGTCAGATCTTTCTATAAATGATTCAGAAAGTGTAGTGTTTTTAGAGTCGTGAATTATTTGTCTCAATGAGTGTTATGCCATGAGCAAAGTTAGTTGGCTGCAAAATTGGACACGGACGGATTTTTTTTTATTTGAACGACGCATTGTTCATTAATAGAAAGTGTCTTGGAGGGAGAGCGTTAACACAGCAGACATTGTTAGACGATTTAAGGTACTCCGTATAAATGTTTCAATACACTTTATACAACACGGTAGCCTATATTGACAAAGTCGATCGTCCAAGGCCATTTTGAAGAACCCTGTTGAAAAATTACATTCATTATACACACAAAGATGTACTAGTAGGCTAAGTGTACATTCAAGTGTCCTTTCTACCACAGACCACTTTTAATGGTCTGAGTTTCTATTTAGAGTCATGTCTGTCAGTTCCGTTCACGCCGGCTCATCAAAGTCGTTGAAAACCTTGGTGCATATTAACAGAAAACAGCGCAGTAAGACCTGGTGCTGTATTCTCTAGTAGGGTCTAGTTCTTTTATTGGTCACTTGGGTTTCCAGCAATGCATTTTGCCTCCTCTGTAGAACATATGGATATTTGTACACTTGTATGTCTCATGTATTTTTGGTTCCTTTTTATACTTTATTTTTGTCCCTCGGACAGGACGTAAAATAGAGGTCCCGTGTATCGGAGTGCAATACCCAATGCACGTTAAAGTACAATCTACATTTTTCGTAAAGTGTAGGGTGAAAACCCGTTGTTTTTTTTAATTCCTTGCCGTCTTACATTTTTCGTTATTCTGAGCAGCAGCGAACCAATTTGTTTGACCAATTAGGAGATCTCTTTGTCATTTTTTCCTGAAGTGGCTATTGTTCGCAATTGTACTACATATACAAAAAAAACAAAAAGAACCACACCTTTCTGTTAAAAAGCTTCTGTCAATCACCTGCAATATTGCAAGCTTAAAAATATCTTTTCAGTACATATAATTACACAAATTTGAACATTAGGCGATTTAGATGACTTGATTCATGACTTTGGTTTTCTTTAAGGTTGCTTTCAGTAACTACTTTACCTAAATGTTATAAATGTACTGGATATTTCATGCATGGTAGCTCAGACCAATATTTTCCATAGTGGTCTGGGATGCTAGTAATGTCCCGAACACAATGACCGAAGAGTTTTAGTATGGCCAAGCTGATGATGACGCTACTTGTTCAAAATGAATCGAAACCTACCATACCTTTCAGGGATCCCTTAATGCAAAGATAAAAGTTTGTGAATTCAGGGTCAGGGTATTGATTTGTTTGTCTTGTTTGTTTGTTTGTTTGTTTGTTTGTTTGTTTGTTTGTTTGTTTAAAAAGTTTATTTTGCTTATATAAGGTTCCGTTTTGGATTTATTGTCATTCTTCGTAGATGCCTAATCGAAGTGTATTGTACTTTTTAAACATTAACCATACAGTAACATTCCATTTTTTTCCCTCTCGAGGACATACTATAGGTCTTCGGAACAGTAACGTACACAGGAAATTGTGTCTTGTATGTTTGTTTACACAGTTTATTTTGCTTACTTTTGGTTCCGTTTTCGATTTACAACAATGTTCGACCAACTGTATCTTTTAGCCTGTCTCAAGCTGTGCTGAAACTACCTATATAGCAGGAAGTTTCTCTATTAGTCACGGTGTAATCTTTCACTCCCTTTTATTGTACATTTTACTGTGGAGTTTTAAGCAGAGTCTTTAGGATAGTGACACTGTGGGGATATCTAGTCTGGTATAATAAACAAAGTTGCAATGTTGCATTGTGTTGTAGTTGCTAATTTAACATCATGTGTTGGAGCTGTTGGTTTACCGTCTCAGTGAAGTGAGTGAGTGTATATATGTGTGTCATATTATCTATGGAGGGACTAGCCAGCTTTGGTCCTATCCACAATTTGTTTACAATTAAACATCAGGGAGTGAAAGATTACATTGTCATCAATGTATAAACTTGCTGCTCGTAGGTAATTTTAGCACAGCTTGAGGCAGACTAAGAGATACAGTTGGTCGAACATTGTTGTAGTGTCACCCTTCGTTGTTGTCAAAGTTTACTGTAATTTTAAACATTAACCATATACTATAACATTCCAGTTTTCATCTCTTTTAATAGGGACATACTACTGGTCTGAGAGCAGCAACGTACACAGGAAATTGAGTTAAACTTTTAGAATTAATATACAACCAATTTTACCTAGCCTCACCTAAATATTATATGCCGCAAATGTTTTATCTTGATAAAGACTACACTTCAGACACAGCGACTCTTTACAAATGAAAAAAACAACAACAAGTAATTGGAACATTTTGTTGCCATCGGAGCCTTTGAAGTCTGCAAAAAATATTTATGTTAAACTTTATGACGTCTACTAAATGGAGTTGATATAAACAGTGTATTGCATTACTTCTATTTCATTTGCATTCATAGCGAATCGGCGTGCCCTTATCTGCATTGTACCAATATTTTATGAACCAACTTATAGATACAAATATATTTGTAATACAAAGTGCATCGGGGCCAGGTTAGATGACATGGCTGTAATGGTCCAAGAGTCATGTCATAGCGAATGTAATACGCCTCAAAGGAGTTCAATATAATCTAGAGTCCAGACCATTTTTCTGCTTTGTTTCATAAGAAGAATTACATATGCTATCACCCGGCCGGAGATCTGTACATATGTACCGTCGTCACAATTTGCATCTACACTTATATATATGCCATTTTACCATGCACGGGCCACGTTGAACAAAAAAATATGGACTATCTATGCTCTGGTCGTTCTACGTCACCACAACGTACGTCTACGTCACGACAACGTGTGTCTACGTCACTAGTTCTGCTGTGTTCGAAATATGAGTCAAAACGTTCAAAATTGCCATTTCTTTCCCCGAGTTTTCTTTGAGACTGCTGGCGCTGGTACACTTATGTAATTCTCCAATATTTTTCTTCATTTAGTCGGAAAATACTCGTGACTAAAGAATTTTCACTACTCATCTAGCGACACGCAGAAACATATTGGAGAATAACATCTAATGTAATTCCGTTTGCATTTAAGAGAACAGAATGTCGGACAACTGTACATGTCCCCTGCTTTGTGCTTACTTTAAAACATTAAAATCGTTTGAATTTATGTTTGCTTATATCGTTCATTAAAATCATCAGAGGTTTATTTCATTTATGTTACAATGAGAATTCACCCATTGTTAATTCTTCAATTCCCTTTTTTACAATGTTAGGTGTTTTCTTTAGTTGATTTATAACGAGGGAACCGTATGAATGTCATCAGAAAAGTGTTCAACGGTGTCCAAGGACGTAGAGCTACATTACCGTAAAGGCCACGTACGCTTAAACTTAACAAGAATATAGCCTTCGCCAGGCTTTAGGCCATTATATGGTGGCATTCTGTGCGCAATTGAGAACCGTACCCGTTATCACATTGAGTTACAATACACAATCACACACACAAAAACGACTTGATGTGTTGATGCGCCATCCCACAAGGTTACATTTCACACTGAACTAAATTCTACGTTTGTTTATGACCATCAGTATTGAATAGTAGGCTGGTAATATAACGGTGAACAGTAACAATATGTCTGGGGCCTCCACTTGTGATCAGCCGACCGGTTAATGAGTCGGCCCAACCAACTGCCCGCACTTCTTGTCTGATCCAACGGAACGGTTTGACTTCAGAATTAAACGGACAAAACCTTTTCAAACTACGACTGAACATTTCTGTTTAATTTGATGTGACAAAAGACTCACCCTACCATAATATATTATTTATCCATGCGTGTCAGCGTTTCAAATCTTGCCAGAGGACTAAATCATTTAAAAAATGGACAACTTCTAAACATTTATAACATGCATGGACATACATACACCAGGATTGCAACTGTGCCTTTATGTATGCGAGAGAGAGAGAGAGAGAGAGAGAGAGAGAGAGAGAGAGAGAGAGAGAGAGAGAGAGAGAGAGAGAGAGAGAGAGAGAGAGAGAGAGAGAGAGAGAGAGAGAGAGAGAGACGGATTGGAACAGATAAAAGCTTAACCATATTGAAGAGGCCTGGGGCTGAATGGAATACATAATATTTGTATTTGGAATGGCTCAGTCAGTTCAAAACCGTTCTAATTAGGGGAGCACTTAAACGACATTCTATATGTTTACAGAGAAAACAGGGCGCTAATATTCTAACACGTTAATCTCCAATCAATGTGGATTTATGGTGGCTAACACAACATTCTGTCAACAAAAGTACAGAGACTATGAACAAACGGGGAAAGTTTCTTTGGTTTGCGTAGACTAATACTCAAACCACTTGAACGACAGAGCCGTGTCTTTATATATATACATGTCACCTTTTTAAAACTTACAGGTTGACCTTAGAAATTCTTTCACTATGCCTGTCCCTAGGGAGAATCGACGACCAGGCCTTGACACACAAGGTGTGTAAAGTTAACCATGCATTAGGTTGTTTTGTGCATGATAGAAAAAACGCTGTCGTGACCGTTAGATGCTTTTTTTTGTCATTAACTATTGCAAAGCCCAAACTTAACCCCGAGACACAAAAGACAAGAGTAGTTTGGACAAGTCTGACTTTGGAGGTTTCATTTATATTTGCTATAATGGATTCAATGTGTCGGCCGTGACGATGGTGAAGTACATTTTTGTTTGTTTTGTATACATGAGTCGGTTTTCAAGATGTCCTTATAAACTTTATATTACGATCACAACGTATCCTGTGGTTGCAAAGAACACGTCGAACGAACGCGACATGTGTAAAAGAAGTCCGTTAGATGATGATGAAACTTTATGTCCGCTTAGTACAGAAATGATGTATCATCTTTGTTAATACAACCATTATAGATACAAAGTAAACTATTTTGAGGAATAGAGTGTGTGAACTCACCTTAACAATGTACGACAACAGAATTCCAAAAACTTCACAACTTGTACGAGAATGTCGACTTATGTGTGAATCTCAAACTCAAAGGCACACGGTACTTCCAATAAAGATAAGATACGTCAATCTGTCCGTCAACTAAACAGTGAACCGATGACTCAGACGATTTCTTAGCGACAATTCTGACGCAGTGTGACGTTGTAGCGTCCGT
>NC_135559.1:11183758-11373758 GCF_964340395.1 Glandiceps talaboti
ACGTACATCGGTTGAAGAAAGAAGTAAGAAGTATTATAACTTCAATGTTCTGTGTGTAATTAGTTTAAGAAAAGCCAAATTAACATACTAATAAAAAAGGTTACATTGGCCACAAACAAAAATAAATTGTTATTGTTTTTTATCGAAAATCTCAAATTGAAACTTCGCTGTACTTGTATTTCTAATGTCATGTGATACGTTTTACTTCAATGACGCCATACCAGATTCTGTTGAAGTGAAAGATAGAACTCCGTTCAGATCACTTCATCTTGAGCTTGTAAAGTCCTCATCAACGGTTAACCGAGTAGAATGAATTATGGAGACAGTTAAAAAATATCGGGTCAATGAGCTTGACGCTGAGGGCATACTCCGTATCAAATCGTTAGCAATCAATACGTCAGCAACGAAAACCGGGGTTCCATTATAAGATTACAAATAACGGGAAATGTCCTGGGAAAACAAATTTCTGCTATTATAAAAGATGGAAGACAACGTACGAGTGATGTGGAAAGGTCCAAGGAGAGTGTGAAGTTCACTCGTTGTCATACACTACAAAAAAAAAATGAGATTTAACAGAATGGTACGTGAGCTCAAGAGCCCGCTCAAGAGGCGAGAAGACGAACTAGACGTCTTCAGCATATACAGGCGTCTACTCCGGGTGAGGGCGACCTTTCAGATCTATTCATACTACACTCGCCCATCTTTATTAGACGACGTGTACTTGGGTCACCAAGAACGTAACACCAGCAACTGAGATCGGAAAAGGGCGACCTCAACGGTTGGCGCAGGGCCCGTTCGATTTGCACAATAAGATGATTTATCGATCACAATCATGATTTCGCGTTTGATAAGTGCCAATCACAATCATGATTGACAATCACAGTAATCATGCCCCGAATTACCATGTTTGACGTGATTACAAGATGGCGGACAACGTAATATCACGAGGGCGGGGAACGCGCGTGCGTAACTAACGGCAAGTTAGAAATGACGGAAAATATGATGTAAATTGGGTTCGAATTCGGTCTGATTTATAACTTGTTATCATTGCAATCATTTTGACGACATAAAATCATGTAGTGTATAGGAAATGTGTGAAACTTTTTTGTGTACAGGTAGGTAATCGTGATCATGATTATAAGAGTGTTTTGTTTACAACCTCGTTTCCAGAAATGTCGTCAAATTAATCACAATCATAATTTATGAGCATCAAAACAATATTGTTTTGAACTATTTGACTCTACATCTCGCATGTGAAAAATAGAAAAAGGCAGCACCAAGGTGTAATAGCAATAAATCTTTAGACAACTTAATTATAATGATACAAAGTCACTATGTAAGATGACCGAAGGCAACAGAAGGGGAGGGGAGGGGTGTGAAACTCGAGAGGGACCACGCGAATGCTTGGGGTATATAAATTAAATCATCAATTGCATGGCGATCAAATAATGACAATCAATTTGTTTGTTTGTTTGTTTGTTTGTTTGTTTGTTTGTGTTGTTTGTTTGTTTATTTGGGTAAATATTTGTTCCTCAAAATCTTTTCTTTTTATATAACTAATTACTTTAGCGAAATTACTCCCTCTACTACATTGGTCCGGAGTTGTACGTGAATGGTACGTTGGTACTCGACAACGAACGCAAGTTGATTGAGCTATGCTAATTAACGATATTTTACTTTTTACCGTATATTTCGTCGTGTTGCAATTGAAAAATGTAGACGTGCAAGGGCGCCCTCTCTGGTTGTTGTTCTTTTGTTGTTATTTAGTTAGTGCTTTTATTTCTGTGCTGTTTGTATATGTGTTCATGTTTTACAGCGGTTATATGGTAATCTGGTGCTGTTATATTTAATTAGCGACCAAGAAAAGCTATTTCCTGTCTGTCGGACTTGGATTTTTTTTCATCATTCATCGTCAATGAAAGGAAAGAATGTGCTAGACCAGCTCTCCAGAAATAAAACACCGTTATATTTATTGAACGACAAATGCCCTTATAGTAGTTTCTTATTTGGCATTTGATATTTAATATATTTATTGAGCCAGCACGCATCCGACAAACTTCGTCCAAAATACCTTACTGTAGACAATTCTATTTTTCATCAAAATTTTCGAGAAGGCCTTTTGGATTTCGTTACTTCGACTCTTGCAATGAACTGTCAGAACCACTTCACACCACAATTACTTAACTGCCATGAGAGACCTCCTAACACAGCATTTTTTATGGCTTTCTTTTATCTGCACCTCAGTGGTTAATTTTATGGGACACTTTATAACGTTTGCAACCGAACAAGCATGACTGTTTATTGCTACTTGAAACCCACTGGACGTGTAATAGTGTAAATTAGTCCCACAGCATTCAGTTCTGTGAATGGTCGTCTTACAGTCAGGTACTGGAGATGCCGTCAGATTAATCTGGATTCAGACCACTATATGGACGAAAGCTTTGAACCACTCGCTGTATATGTAAATGAACACAAACTAAAGAATAATCTTTTAGTTAATGGTCGAGACCAACAGTTCAGTGTAGGTTAAAAAGACTAAATTCTTTTTACTTTGGGGTGGGGGGGGGGGGGGTTGAGCAATTTTAGTTCTCATCCTACACAATCGATTTTCTTTTAATGGATGTTTTATACCCCTAAATACAAATATTTCTTTAAAAATGTCAAATTGAGAACATATTGGCTTTATATTGATAGCACTATATACTACTACTATATACTGGTTTGAAATTGACTCTATCATTTGATTATTTGCATAATAGTTCACTAAATTGTAGTGGTCTGAGTTTGTATTTACTTATGATAAAAGTGATTACATTGTGTTCACCTAGTTTCACAAAGTACTTTACGGATAATACATTTTTTACACTCTTTTATTAGCAATTTACTAAATAACAAGTTGAACTTGATCTATTTCGTTTCGTATTTTTTTCAATTAGAAAACCACAGCATAGTTGTATTCATTTCAAATCAAGATGTCAAATTAAATACCCATTTCTCATCTCTATTGCAACTTTAAATTTGAACTTCAAATGTGAAGATTTAAATTAATACAAAGCCTGTTTACATTTATTTCATATACCTATGTCTGTCTGTCTGTCTGTCTGTCTGTTTGCTTGCCTGCCTGCTTGCCTGCACGCACGCACGCACGCACGCATGCATGTCTGCGTGTGTGTGTGTGTGTGTCTGTCTGTCTGTCTGCCTGTCTGTCTGTCTGTCTGTCTGTGTGTGTACGTGTGTGTGTATGTGTGTGTTTGTGTGTGTGCATAAGTGTGCTTACATTTGTGTTCGGTTACTTCTCAAACCGTTATTCTGGAGTTATCGTCCGCGTTGGTATCTGACAACAAAGCAACGCAAGTTGTCTGAAATATGATAATTAACGGCAGTTTACGTTTTACAACAAAACAGCAATCTGGTGCCAAGAGATTTAATTTGTATGATCATGTATACCTCCAAATTATAACATCAATCATGAAAAGCAGTTTTCTTGTTTGTCGGACTCACAATGTCTTTTTGTGTCATCGTCAATTGGAAAGAAAGAATGTGCTAGAAATTACATCGCAAGAGAACCAAACCCATCGTAATATTTGTTGGACAAGTAACTATTATTTTTATTGAGCCGACAGGCACTTGTCACACATCTTAACATATGCCTTAATGTGGACAATTCTATAATTGTATTTGAGCAAAGTTTTCGAGTGCCTTCTTGGATTTCGTTAACACTGTCAGAACCACCTCAGGCAACAATTAGTAAATAGTAGTCTGCGAGATCGCCTAGCACAACAAATATTTCGTTTACGATCGTGAGCCTTTCCTTATCTGCTCCTTTGTGGGGAATTTTATGGGACACTTGATAACGTTTGAAACCGAACCAACGGGAAAGTTTTATTTGTACTTGAAAATACAGCAACTGAACCTAAATCTGCGGTCGCATTGATCATAAACAATTACTGGAGATGAGCCAATGCAGAATGGATATGTAATATATAATGCTGTGACATTCTGATTTAGCATGCCCGCAAGGAATCATGGGAAATACAATTCTGACACCAAACCTGTAGGACGGTATTAATAGGTAAAGAAGTGAAACAGAGAAGATATCATAAGCAAACGTCATTGTAAAAAAAACAAGCTTTTTTCTCATACTTATTGACCGTGAGTAGTATCATCACTCTGAATACAAAGAGTTGAAGCTAACCATGTGTTCCCAACAGCAGGTAAGGTTTGCTCTCATTAGTAATATACGTTTATCGTCATAGTTCAAGTGATTTGTAGATTTCGTTGAATTTCTTGAAGATATAGCTTTATGACGAAACAATACAATGACGCATGCATAGTTCGAATCATTTTCTATAAGTGTAGTACGATTTAAAACATCAGAGTTATGTAGATACATAGAAATTCAAACAGTGAAGTAACAACGACCGAACATAATGTCATGGTAAAAAAGTCGCCTCGATCGTTCACCACGATTCTTTCACACGCTACTGGTGCATTGAAAGTAACAGTTTTGGTAATTTATAACACGGGGTCACACAGCTCCTGTTGCTTGCAGTTTACCAATTCAGTACACGTGAACAACGAATATTACATCGTGCTGTACAGTTACGGTATACATATTAATCTTTGAGGTAAACATCATTAAGAGAAAATAAATAAAAATTCGCACAGAAATGGTTCTCATAATCCGATTGACCAGACAGTCACGACTGGGTATTTGTTTTGTTGTCGTTTAATTTTGTTCCCAGTTGAAAAGTTCTCCGTCGACAAATAAAACACTCTATTCTTCTAAGAGGGTGACAGACAATTATGTAGAAAATCATTCAACATGAAACAGAGTGTCATGACCCATTCAACACAACTATTACTCAGTACTTGGCTAGAAGGGCTACTCTACGTATACGACTACGTCGTTAACCTCATTTCTTATATATAACTTCTGTTGGCACGTGGCCAAGCTTAAGATACATACCATAAAACACTGAACAATATTTATTTGTCGACAACATTACAACAACGGCTTACACGTGACGTATTCATGTGTAAATCAAGCAGTAGATCTCTAGAACCACTGTGATATAATCAGTACATTTTTTTCTGTCAGACTCAAGCAGGGTGGGCTAAAGTTTGTATAGGAAGTAATAATTATGGTATTATTTAGTCCATGAAAAACAAGCTATTACAATCGAAATAACAGGTTGATGCATGTTCCTTTGCAGCTGTACTTTGAAAAATACATTTGTAGTTACTGTCTTGTTAATGGCAAAGTTTAGATATTTAGTTTGTTGAAGAAATTTGTTTCTGTTTTCAAATTGTTCATGTAGCAAACGAAAATCTTGTTGTTCTTTCTACTTCTTTTATTGTTCACCAAGTTGCTCTTAGGGAGTCTTCGTCAGTAATTACATAGAAGGGGGGTAGAGCCGGGGAAATTAGGGGGTCACTTTTTACAAGTTGGTCCAGGGGGGGGGGGGCGTATTTTAGAAAATGAAAATTAGGGAAGAGTCACATTTTACATTGACCCTTTTTTCATCTAACTTTCCAATATTTTGTTATTTTGGCATGATTCCATTTCGCTGCCACCAGTCCCAAATTCTATTGCTACCACATCCACCACTGCCACCATTGTAAAGTAATACCATATCATATCAGTTCAATGCAGTAAATTACACTGCTAGTTTTGATGAGGAGCGTGTCCCATAGTAAAGGGGAACACAGTGTGGCACAATATTGCGGATAATGAGAGTGGAGATGTTGATCATGGTCTTGAGGGTGTGCGCTCATCTAGTCGCTGGGAGTTATTTTCTTGAGCTCGGCCAATTATACCGAAACACGGGCACTGATTTAATTCAAACCCAAACCTAGTATGATGGTAATAGTGGGAAACAACAAATCCCTTAAAAAAAACTATCAATGTGGTGAGATCTTACTACAGAAAAATTCCCTGTCTTTGTGGGATTCGAACCCATGACCTCCTGACCACTAAGCATGAGCTCTAACAACTACGCCACAGGGATGCAGTGTTACAAGAATGTGTTTCATTTGAATGTTAGAACCGGGGGCATGTTTTAGAGATCTGAAAGGAATTGAGGTAGGGTAACACAACATAACGGACCATGGGGAGAGTAACATTTTATACCACATTTCCTCCGGCCCCTCCCCCTTGTAAATACTGAAGGCGCCCTAAATCCAACCTGCATGTCAATGTTTCAAAAAATGCATAATGTTATTTTCTTCTAAATTTCTGAAGTCCGGTTTTATTTTAAGATTACCAAACTTCTGTTCCATATCGTAATGACACTACCACAGGTGTTCGGGCTCATAGGTATGTTTTCAATTCGTTGCTATTACATTTTCAACTTCTTCATATATAAACAAATATATGCATACGTTTGTAGTGGGTGCAGTAAATTATGGCAAACCAAAATCCAAAGACAAAAAACAATGCACCCCAACATCAAAACAAATAATATATGTCACGATTATACTGGAGTCTTTGTTGCCATACAGATACACAGGAGCGTAGTTTACACACACACACACACACACACACACACACACGCACGCACGCACGCACGCACGCACGCACACACACACACACACACACACACACACACATATATATATATATATATATATATATATATATATATATATATATATATATATATATATGTATTTGTCTCTGTGTATGTGTCTGTCTGTTGTCACTTTGTGTGTGTCTATTCTCTAATTGCAGTTAATTAATGTGGCCATATGGATGAGGATTTGTATTTATCTATCTATATAACAATTTTACTATGGCTTCCTACTTGAAAATTAAATGTGAAACAGCATATGGCAAGTCCTTGTTTGTAACTCAATACATGGTTGCTAAAGATTAATAAATATGTGAAATGATTGATTTACGTACAATAACAGACTGTTATACACATTTTTTTAGCATTTTGCAATGTATTGAGTTACAAACACAGACTTGGTCTACGCTGTATATAATGATTTTTCGAGTCGGAAGCCATGTTATATAAATTAGAAATCCAAATAAATACCCAATCCTCATCCATATGGCCACTTTAAAGTGCGATAATATGTCAAACCAAATTCAAAATCCAAAGACAACCACAAATGCATCCCAACATCAAAACAAATACGATATTTTACGATTATTATACTGGCGTCTGTGTTGCTATGAAAACTGACATAAACAAAATCCCAAGTATGACATTTCTGGATCGTAACAATATATGTGAATCTGTTACCCAAACCACTTTTTAAAAGATCATATATCAATCTGAATGTATTATTTATATTTTATTGGTGATTATAGAACTCAGTAACTCATAATGCGTATTCAATGATTATACTGAGTGGCTTACGAAATGAAATCTGAGTACATATTTTGCCTCATAATTATAGTCTCATAATTATAATAATATATTCTTTTATCAAAAGTATATTTCTTGTTTGATTTAATAATTCAAATTTTTTCTCTTGCATCTACAAATGAAATAGATTATTACTTTAAAAATAAAAAATAATAACATGGAATACACTGAGAAGGAATCACTTATTGACATAATTTCTTTTGCTAAATCAACTCACTTTGTATGTGACAACCTTACATCTGTTAGAAAGATGTGTAAAGTGTACAATAACAACCACAGGCGTTATTGGAGTTAAATCCATGTACGAGGCTGTGGTTATGAATATGATATGATATGGTGTTCCCTGACAGAGGCTGCTGTCACATGGTATATTATATAACTTTATTACTATTGCTGTAGATCCAATGTACAGCAATCCCCCTCCTCTCCCCAACATAATTCAACTACTACCATAAACTAAATTGTCACATGTAGGTAATACCTTCATACACTGTATCAGCGATAAATGGTTGAAATGCATGTATCTACGACTAGTACTAGTTTCTCACCTTCGTGGGGTTGTCCATGAAGTGTGTATATACCTATATACATTGTGTCTCTCTTTATTGTTCTACCTTAGACTTGACGATAGACCCATTTGCAGTGGCAGATCCTAATCCAGCTGGCGTCTCACCATATTATGTCAAAGACGTGGATAAATTAATCGAAGCTGCTTCCATTGCGGTCCTGAATAGAGGCGATGAAACACTTCCAGCTCCTACTTCCGGAAACAACTATGATATCAAAATGTACATATGTGAACTTGACACTAGTGGTGCATGCACTATAGGTACTGCCGTTGAGATCACTGGTTTCAATCTCAATGATGCTTCCGGTAAACGTGCTCAAGAGCTACAAATTTCTTCATCCGGTGCCGAGCATTTTTACTACTCCAGGGCTTATAACATTAATTATCCAAGCAGTGTATGCTCAACTCATAGCCATTTATGCGTTATTATAGAGAATGCAGGAACATACATAGATGTCGATGCCACCAATGATTACAGTTGTTTGAAATTTCTGTTTGGAGCAAGTTTTGCTGGTTCAACTGATTGTGTATCAGGTGAGTAATACTCACGGGGTAATACTTTTGATTTCATTTGTCTCTATCTATTACTTATTTTAGTTTTTGAGGTCAAATGATATCGATAACCTCAAAATTCCGACATTAAAAGATAATTGAATTTGCAGCTGTTCAGAACTTTTCTTGTACTGATGATGTTGTTTGGGGCATAGCAGAAATATATATTTTGATTTATGATAATTATATTATATTATATAGAAGTAATAATTTTAATAATAATCGAGTTTATTTGAATATTTACCACCCTAAGTAAGGTAGTTTGTTATGCTGAGTTCAAAAAATTGGGTCATTTTATGAACATCTGTTGACCTGGTAACGAAAATCATCATCATATGTGGATTATTTTTCCAAAGTTTGACATAAAACATAGAAAACATAGAAAAAAAATAAAATTTAGTTTAAAAATGGCCTTGCATGTATAAGTCGGTCCTATCCAATGTAACACAGTTGTCTAAAATAGGATAGTTCAGTAATTACATTCTGTATATTCTTCAATTCTCAAATAAGGACATGCTCTCTCTGATGCCTATTGCTATAGCAACTGTTCTCAATGGCAGACTATATCCTACACCCACTCCTTCAATTTTAAATTGAATCGTTTTCAATGTTTTAAAAGAACTTAAAAGGTGAAAAAAGTGAGCACATATCTATGAGTATTTTTGTCTTTTTTTTTACATCTAACACGGGATATCAAACAATTTTAGACAAAGTTACTGAATTGTCATTGTTGTTTTTAAAAAAGTAAAATAGGCAGTCGAGTATATAAATGCTGTAATGGGTTGATATGTGCATGTTTCACTGAGAAAGCTATGCCCCACTCACAGAATAGGTTAATCGAATACTGTGAATAAAGTAGAATGCTGACTTTACTGTATTGTCTTTTCAATGTCGAAGAACGCAAAATGTTTCACTACACATTAAATTCACACAATAATAAAAACAAAAACCCATAAAACTGTTTGAAATTATTAAAAAACACTATAAATTAATGTGTATCATAATTGTTTTCTTGGGACACATCAGTTTACCGAACGATTTTGTTTCATATTTTCAGCTGGTGATTTTAACATTCATTGTCATACATTTGCCAGATTACTTTTAACTATCTGATTTTTATTATTATATAATATCAAGCCCCTTCACTTGTAATAATGATAATGATAATGATAATTAAATAATAATAGTAATAATGTTGGTTTTTCTATAGCACTTTGCAACTGATTAAAATGCTTTACAATTAATACTCCTGGCATGGAGCGATAGCAGCACTAACCCTTTAATTCCTCATCACCCTGGTAGCATACAATCCATTGCAGCCACTATAAGCATATAGGATTAAAGCATTCACTCCATCCTACCAGGTCCCCAACTATACGCTGGATTGACTAAGGCACATTGACAATCGTGGATCAAACCTTGCCCAAGGGCTTTAGCCATTCAGAAACAAACGGCAGCAACTGGGCTCGAACCTGCAACCTGCAGATTCAAAGCCATAACTTACACGGAAATCTAAGACACATTATATTATGTATTAGATGTGGTTCCAGTAAATCTTGACGTCACAAATCAAGATCCAGTCAATATGACTGTAAACTCTACCATAGAACTAACCTACTCTATACAACTGGGGAACGCTGGTGGAACAGCAGTAACTGGTGCAGCCAACAGCATTGGTTTTGAAGCCTTCATTGCCAGTACCGAAAGCGAGGCAGCAAGTACAATCTTAAATATCGATGACACGTCATTGGTGACGTCACCACTGGGATAGATGAATGGGAAACTACAACATACACTGGAAATAAGGCAACTTTCATTATACCGATAGAGTCTTGCAACGAATATCAACATTTTTGTGTCAAATTTACGAAAGGTTAGTTGCAAAAAGTGTTAACTGTGTGTAAAACTATAATTGTATTTCATTATATGATAATTCGAACTTGAGACAATTCAACAACATGTAATAAGTTTTGTGTTTTCTACCCGTCGTATTGCCATGACTCGAGACTTCCGGTATTTAATATTATCATCATCCATATCCATTTCAGGTACGTCAGCCACATTTGATGATGACACATCGAACAATTTGATTTGCCAGCCTTTTGGAGAAGTGTCTGATGGTGGTATTGGTGTAATCCACTGTCCAAAGGTGACGACAACAACGGACCCGCCAACAACGCCAACGGATTCAGCACCAATCCAGAGAAGTCCAATGATAATGTTTTCCTTCATTAATTTATTAATCTTCCTATGCATCGTTTAAATCCGTCGCCAGACACATGGAATAGAAGAAGGTATACAAAGTATACTGACTAAAATAAATTACAATATATAATATGATAAAACACAATAGAGAAGTAGAGCTCCGTATGCAATATGTGACAAATATAAAATATATAATGTTTAACTAATCCCAAGCCTATCGATAACACCAGAAAGACTTTCTATTAGAACTAATCCATCAAATATTGTGAATTAGAGCAAATTAGTCTGACGTCATCAGTTTCTATGATTTACCATCTCCAAGTTACGTAATATATGTCATGATTACATTACATTTTTCCTACACTTTCAGCAGTGTGAGGATTTAGCTCTTAGGATTACTCCCGAAACGTCAAACATTTTTAACTTTAATTTTTTGAACTGAGAACATTTTATCTTAACAAGATTTCAGGTAATAGTGATGAATTAGGTTAATCTGGATGAACGTATTGAACAAATACCCGTGTATGTAATTAACAAATAAATAATCTTCATTCATTTACCGTTACATAATCATTATAGCACACCATATATAGATTGTAATTTAGCAGTAGGTTACTTATTTATGATTGTTGCTAATTATGTATAAGTCAATTTGACAATATGTCTGAAATCAGTATTTCTAAGACAATGCAAGTCTGAATGACAGTGTGTGTGTAATGTTCGATGTAATACGATTATTTGTAAGTATAAATTTCCATACATATATGTCATTACTTGTTTTAGATAAATTCGAATTAGTACATTTATTATATTACATAATGATTTTCTTTTAGATCACCTGTCATAATTTAGTATTGTTATGATTCACATAATAGTCAAAACGTTTGCGACTGTTTGCTCTTTTAGAAATATCACGAGGATTAATAAGATGTAATGAACGTTTATGTAGCATACAGGAATGAAAAAAGTATATCAAATATGTAAAACTAAACACTACAACACTGCTCTTTGCTGAGGAAATAAAGGTTTGATCACAATATCTTTATATCGCCATATCTTCTGAACGATATACAAGTATATCTATTTTGAACTAAACTGGTAGTGTAGCTGAGAGAGAATTCACTTCAGATTTTTACAACCTCTGTGTGAATGACACACACACACACACACACACACATACACACACACATATATATATATATAATATATATGTGTCTGTGTCTGTGTGTCTATATATATATATATATATATATATATATATATATATATATATATATATATATATATATATATATATATATATATATACACATAAAGTTTCATTCTATACATATACATGAAAATGAAAGAAGACGGGTCTGTGAGTCGAGTCCATACGCTTACGAATACCCCTGATGATCCTTTTGGTGAAACGAACCGTAGTGTAAATCCATAATGAAATATCAGAGTCGTCTTCTTTACTTTATAAATATAACATATATATATATATATATATATATATATATATATATATATATATATATATATATATATATATATATATATGTGTGTGTGTGTGTGTCTGTGTGTGTCTGTGTGTGTGTGTGCGTGTGTGTGTGTGTGTCTGTGTGTGTCTGTGTCTTTGTCTGTGTCTGTATCTATCTGTGTCTCTGTCTGTCTGTATGTATGTATGTATGTATGTATGTATGTATGTATGTATGTATGTATGTAATGTGTGCATGTCTATGACTATGTATGTGTGTCTGTGTCTGTGTCTATGTCCGTGGAATTTTAGCGTTACTTTTTGGAATATTCATATTTTTATATGTACGAATTGATTGATATTTTAAAGTACTTAATGAGACGGTCATTCGTAGATTAGCAATGTGTTCTTTTCAACTGAAATCATCCATTAGAGCCTTGCAGTATCATTCAAATTTGTCTCAAAATGTTAGTAAAAGTTGTTTGAATATCAACACATTATAATTAGCCCATCGCTTATAATCGATATTGATAGGATGTGTACAGGTATGCTTGGACTCAAGTCAGGCGACTAAAATCATAGTCGGTCTACGTCGACATCTTGATGATGAAGTCAACACAATTTAAAGTTGTTTACTGTAGACGGTTTCAAATCCATCTCACCCACGTGTGTGAAAATTAACTTGTCGATAGAATAGGGCAGTGAAAATATGTAGTTATTATGAAAATAATGATTGCAGAACTTTAAGAAGTTGTTGGATAGCAGCGAGATACATTTTGGTAGAAGCAGGGTGATACGTAATATTTTGGTAAGACCTACAAACATTTAGGATCTGCTGATAACTGAGAATGACAGTACTTCTCGACGAAGCCCTCGACATCGCCTTAGGCGGTATGTGACCTAACCTTTTAAAGTTAGCAGAGATGCCAGATGATCTAGCAGCTAGTCTGGGTGACACGGGCTTTTGAGTATTTATGTACATGTTTTATGACCTCAAATGTGCAGATCTGAATATAGTCTAGTTCCTATACAGTACCGCTACCACAGTCAAAGTCATTAGTTACTCTAGAAGTCCTGAGATGAATAAGATGCAATTTAAAATTCATCCACAGCCACCCACACAGTCATTAACATCACGTCTTTGTTAATCAATACCATAAACCATGGTGTTTTGGGCCTATGGCCTTTGACTACAATAAAGTGACTATATGAAATAATCAATCACAACATTCTAACCAATACCACAGTCCCTCATAAATTTATTGTTTATTGGGGCAGTTATGTAATGTCCAAATATGGTATATTTGTCAGCACAGGATGCTACTTATACAATGTTTATGTCACGATAGCAGTTGGGGTTCACAGATTGGATGAACAAATATTTGTGCTGATTGAGGGACTTTGATAAGACGTGATTTAGTTACAAACCACGTTGGCATCCAAACTAATCTGAATGCGTTTATGTGATATATATTCATATGAAATACTAGCAACATTTGCATTGTGATTCTTGATTTGAGATATTTTTGCTGAATTCTGTGTTTGTGTCAGGAACACTTTAACAGCCTGTGAAATTTGGCTGTAAACGAAACTCACAGACACATGCATTGTGTTGACATCAGTATCTCCCGTTTTCGAATATCATATGTATATCTTTTTGCACTTGAAGGAGATCAAATAATAAGGTGTGACAAATGTGGGAAAAAGAAGGTTAAAACTGCATTATTTGTATTTCAATGACAGTTTAGTATTGTGACATAACTATATATCACGATATAGTAATGTTATACAGAGGTCAGACTATAATATATTTTCTTAGAGTGTAGTTGAAAGTATTGATTTAAAATCTTGACGTTCACTACAGTGACTGTTTTCATAGATGGGGTGCCTGGCAAGTGGTACGCGTAACCAGTCACAGGGTACGTGTTTCTTACAGCATATACGGCAGTAATTAAAACAGCTTACCAAGTCAATTTTATTTTTAGTCATTGTTAACTCTCTTTACCTTACATACCCCATATGTCGAGAACTGTTTGCTCGTTGCGCTACGTCATACTCGTCGCAGTGAATTGTTTTGCATACACTGACCCCATTTCTCTTTAACAATTCTTATTTTATAAGAGGTCACACCAGGTAGAAGACCTCTAAGCTGATATTCACAATAACTATATACCAGTCATGGGATTGTACACCAGTGTTCGTGGTGACCTTTTCGTTCTAATTTGTATCACCGTACAAGGTAGGAATCATCTGATTTACCTTGCAAAGTGATCCGATCTAGTTTGACTGTTAAGAAATTAGCCAAATGCACGAAACTGTGTCAGATGTCGTCTCATATTAAATCTGTAAACCGTACTATTATTATGGGCAGGGTTGTCCTGTGGGATGCACGTTATTTCCGCGTTGGATAACTGCTTGAAACTGATATTGAAATGTGGTTCTACCCTTGCAAATCAACAAGTGGATTTATAAGAAATATTAATGTCCGAAACACAGTGGAAGTAGAGGACAGGAAGTACATTGTACTGCACATCTTAACAATTGTTGAACATACCATGTTGACCGACTTAAAAAGTAAACACTGTCACTATGATACGTCGATGTCAATAATCGTGTTATTACAATCAATTTCATTCACCCTTCACAAGAAACGAGAGGCAAGTAAAAGAAAATGATTTTTCTCAAGTACGGCACTAGACAATACCATTTTATTTCGTATATTTTCATTTCATTTCTCCCAGTAAGTACCGTAGCAACGTGTAACATCAATGTCGATGTACCAGAAACAAATGTCCAAGCAGTGGAGGGATTTCCGGTAGTACTGAGATGTTCCTTTACAACATCACCGTGTAGCTACTATTATCTGGAGTGGTGTAAAGTTGATGTTCTACATGGATGTAGTATAATTCGACATGAGTCTCATGGCATAGTATATCAGTCTGCATCATATGAAGGCCGTGTTAACATAACAGGCGATAATGCTAACATACGAATTGCAAGTGTCACAGCGGAAGACGAGGGGCCATATGCATGTCGAGTATATGCAGAAATGGGTATTTTCGAAGAAACGAGCGACACAATTTACCTTAACGTCGTGCAAGGTGAATTGTCGAGTGTGTGTTGTAGTAGCCACTTGGTATTCATATTATAAATCATATGGTCAGTTTCGTTATTGATTTAAGCTGGTTACAGCACCGCAATTTGTTGTTGCCAAGTTTATGATTGTGATGTGTTTATGTGTGTTCGTTTTTTGCTTGTTTGTTTGTTTGTTTGTTTGTCTTTCTCTGTCTGTCTGTCTGTCTGTCTGTCTGTCTGTCTGTCTGTCTGTCGGGTTTGTTTGTTTGTTTGTTTGTTTGTTTGTTTGATTGATTGTGTGTTATGTATGTTTGTTTATTTGTTTGTTTGTTTGAATGCTAGATTAAAGGAAGAGGGTCTGATAATTTTTGGTGAAATGTAATAGATGGTCCTTTCAACGATAACTTTAAAGTTTACAATCTTAATTATAAATCACCAATACCAATTTATCCTTTAGATTGTGAGTTATCCTCAACCTTTTAGATGTGAGATTTCATATTTGCGTTTCACTCATCAGATGTGTCATATTGAAAGGTGATTATGCCACGGAAGCTGGAACTACAAACAATGCCAGTGATTTTGTGTTACATATCAATAATAACAAACATAAGTCCACATTTCCCTTCCTAAATAAAAGTCTCATATGCTTTTTATTACGACAGATCCAGTGGCCCCGTCCATTCCTGTAATATCGATTGATACAGACCACGTGTTTGAAGGTGACGATGTTACCCTGAACTGTTCCTCGGTTGGATTACCACCACCAACGTACACGTGGTATCATAACGATCAAGTGCTGTCCTCACTGCAAAGGCATCGTATAAATGAAGACGGCGGTGAACTTACTGTGTTGGATCTCAGACGCACTGACACGGCATATTATTCTTGTGAAGCACATAATGATGTAGGCGAAGAAACTGCAGTAATTCATTGAGATGTATATTGTAAGTTTGTTTTCTATTCAATCTATCCCAATATAGAAATTCGTATATGCGTGCATGCATGCATCCATCAAGTCATCCATCCATCCATCCATCCATCCATCTATGCATCCATCCATCCATCCATCCATCCATCTATGCATCCATCCATACATCGATCCATCCATCCATCCATACATACATACATACATACATACATACATACATACATCTATGCATCCACCCATCCATCCATCCATCCATCCATCCATACATACATACATACATACATATTGCTGAGGAGTACAAATTTATATAGTACTTTTTACATTGGCGTGGAGTTTAAATGCAATATGACGCTGTGTAACATTAATGAAAGCACAGCGATAGATCGGAAACCTGTGTTAAAAAATTATTTCGCAAATTATTGGTGAGCAGAATGTTTGGTGGAATCATTCATATTATGATACGAGCTGAAAATTTGCTTAAATGTTTCTTTTAATTTATCCGATTGGATACTTGAAAATCCAAGATGGCCACAGCAATTCATGGAATATATATATATTTGCAAGGCTTGTCTGATTTTGGTGATTTTACTGTCAATATACATATATGTTTTCAAACAGTTTAAATTTGATTCGAAGGAAAGCTATCTCGTTACCACGTACAAAACAATGTCTGAAGATCCTTTAGTATATCCTGATTATGTATCAATACTGTAGTAATAAACAGATGGTCATAAATATTGTCATATAATTCACATTGTAACTTCAAATGTAGTATATTGACGATAAGGTTCTAATAATTGTAAAATTAAAACTGGTGTATATTATGTTATGCGATAGATTATCCGAACGACCCCTGGCCCGAATGCAAGAGTTTGTCCAACAGACAAAGTGGAGACTCTCTGCAAGCCGGTGATAACGTCACTTTGTCCTGTGAAGCGACCGATGGATACCCTACACCAAATTTGGTTTGGTACAATGGAGGTGTCGCATTCCAAAATGCTTGCACAAACACTTTTCACACAGACGTAGATGGCAGTGTAGTTATACTCAATAGCTGTAATTGGTTGTTGGATTATACAGATAATGAAAGAACGTACGAATGTCACGGCATGGTTGAGGGCATAGACACAGAATCCAGCATGTGTACTGCCAAGCTACACGTTAGGCGTGAGTATTACAATGTTTTCTATTACTTCGTTGTACGGATTATCGGTGACTTTTGTTTCGGGTTTTCCGATAATAGTATGATCGTTTTCAAAGTGTTTATTTTTTAATAATGGTTACAAAACCTGACGGAAAACAATTTGAAATAATTGTTCTATCTTTCAAGCTCGATAGTCACGACTCTCTGCTAAAAAAACTTACTTTTTGATCAAGCAGGTTTTCTAAAATACAGATACATATTGCGTAATTGTTACCTTAGTTTTTGTG
The DNA here is from genome assembly GCF_964340395.1 of Glandiceps talaboti. Classification (NCBI taxonomy): domain Eukaryota; kingdom Metazoa; phylum Hemichordata; class Enteropneusta; family Spengelidae; genus Glandiceps; species Glandiceps talaboti. The sequence continues at coordinate 11,201,359 of NC_135559.1, forward strand.
CACTCATATCCGAAGTTATGATTTCGCCATCTCGAAAAATAACAGTGGAGAGTCCATACAACAATGACATGTATTAAGAATATATTGCATCATCAACGTCTGAAATTTCTTCATCTGACGTCCCCCCCCAAAAAAAAAATAAATAAATAAATAAATAAATAAATAAATCGTTTACACGTTTATCACTTTCATTAGCGTTGATGTCATTTCAGATGCTCCGGTGTTTGTAGTGGATGGCCGTCCAAGTGTGATAACAAGTATAATTTTGCAAGATACAACGACTGCTTCAATCACCTGTTACGCTGCTGGCAACCCTACACCTGTTTACGTATGGTACAGAAATGAAAACGTCGTTGATGTGGGAGCTTTACAGAGGTATTCCTGGACTGCACCTGGTGGATCATTAACTATTGATGACGTCACCAGGGAGGAATATGGTGATGTTTATAAATGTAAAGTTAGCAATAGTATCGGTGAACCTATTATCGGCAACTCTACGTTGTACTTGGAATGTAAGTACCAAAGCATCATAAAGAACTGTTAGAACTAACTTCAAAGTGTGTTTTCACTGCTATTGGTATATTAGTGGTAGTAAAAATATTAATGAATAAACACAGTAACGTATTTATGGCCAAGACGTTTCATTCAGACCGCCTTAGTAGGCCCATGAAGTAATTGAATAAACTGAAAACCATAGTACCCGTTCCTATTACCATTTTTGGTCAAGCCCTGGATATTTGTGATAATTGGTATTATGGATTGGACCTAATAAGGCAGCTCAGCAAAGTCTGGGGGAAACCCTATGGCCAGAAAGTTTTACTATTTATTATATATGTTCAAAGTGAGACACAGACAGACAGACAGACAGACAGACAGACAGACAGACAGACAGACAGACAGACAGACAGTCATATTTGCACAACCTGTACTCATACCAGTTAAATGAATGTGGACACGGTTATACTTGAACATTGTGGTTTACGTTGTACCATACTAATTCATTCGTTTACATTTTTACAATAGTCAATCGAGAAAGATTCTTCAAGTACTGGACAAGATGAACAAAGGATAGCCAATATCTAACAAATAATACTTTTAACACTGACAAGCTGAATAATATACTCTTCCTAACATACTCCCATAATTTCTAAACAGACGAGCCATTGATTGAACGCTTTGAAGAAGTCATTTACGGACTAAAAGGCCACGACATCGAAATCGAATGTGTGGTAGATGCAGTTCCTCACGCTGAAATCACGTGGTACAAGGAATCAACGGAATTGGTGACGAATGGCAATAAGTACAATATGGTGGCACTCGTACTCAATGAAACCCATGTACGGTCTACCCTGTACATACAGTATGCGGAAGAGGCAGATGGCGGATTCTACAGATGTAAAGCTGAAAATATCTATGGTATCGATGAAATGTATGTGTACTTAGACATTATTGGTGAGTTACTGTATAACAGTTTGTAAGTGTTTGTGGGTCACAGGGATGGGTTGTCGCAAGAAGAAAGTTCATATGATCAGTATGGCACTCAATGTAGTGAAGAATATCAATTGTAATTTGGGGTATGACAAAATATATGTTAACTTTCGTTGCAAATGTTAGGCATGTAGTTGATCCATTGTTGTCGTTTTGTACCTGGTGTTGATATTGTGTCTTGAAGAGCAGTAGAGACATCTTGAATTACAACTAATATGTACATCCTAGACTGATAGACCAATGAATGTCCATCTATAGCAAATCTTGAATCACAACCAGAGTCTTCATATGCCTAGATTGACAGACCATTGGATGTCCATTGATGGGAGAAAATAATATTTAATTTGGATATGTTGAATTTATGTCACGTACGTACTCGCTCACTTTCCCGGTATCATCATTACAAAAATGTGACTAAAATATGTAACGTGGAAAGTGTATTACCCCTGTACAATGACGATGACAGGGTGGGTCATAGGGATGGTAAAGGCTGTAAAGGTGACTTCGTATCGTGCATAAGACGCGGAAGACTTAACGATGTAACTCGGATTGTATCATATTTATTTCAGTGGCTCCTCATCCAGTGAAAGTCATTGAGATCCTACATATATCATATTCCGATCTAATCATTGCATGGAATCCAAGTAAGCAAGTCGATTACTACAATATCGAATTCATGGAAGTTAACAAGACGGCGAAGGAAAGGACGACACACACACTATACAATTTTCAAGAGATAACGAATTTAAAACCAGAAGCGCTATATTTGTTGACAATTGTCAGTTATAATGCAGTTGGTTTATCAAGGAGTCAACCTAAATTGATACAATTGCCTTGTAAGTATATGAACAAACTGTGTAAGATGATAAACATGATAACCATTCTATGACAAGGAGTTGGTTTGACGTCAGGGATTTGAAAGCTTTGTAATTTATTCATTCTAGAGTGATTTCACAATATTTCACAATCCTCAAGTCACAATACAGTGTCATGTAGACATTTTGAAAGTTCGACAGCGTCAACATTTTCACTTATTATTCGAAAATGGACCGACGACAAGCTAAGATGCATGAGCATACAATACATATAATCCTTAAGTACGCGTAATATGTATAAACATATATTTCCTTTGCCTGTGCTTTCCGTGGAAATGTTAAGACCTTAAACCCACTTTCTTAAATTGTTTATTCATAAAAGGTTTGTATCAAACTCTTACGAGTAACAATACCGACTTACAATGATCATTTTGTCTGTTAATGCAGCGAAATCATCAAGACTTGAAAGTGAAGGTGAGTTATGCACACATAATCGTGATATGAAATTGGAAGCTTTGTCATGCAGCTACTAGAGTACACAATGGCCAAAGCCATGGGCAACAAAGAAAAATGCACATGCCACTGGAAACAATGCCACCGTTGGTTTATTTGAGGTTTCACATATAGTGACACCTTTAGTAGTTTATCTGAGGGCTAGATCATGCTATCATTGCACCGACCTTGCTCATCAATTTGATTCAACCACTTTTTTTAAATGCGTTAACATGCCTTCGGCTATCCACCAATCTATCCATCCAGCTATCTCGTCATCTCTATCTATCTTCATGTGTCTATAGCTATCTACGCAACTGTATCTATTCATCCATCCATCCATCCATCCATATCTACTTGTATCTATCTATCTGTCCACACATCCATCCATCTATTCATGTATCACTCCATCTATCTACATATCTGTCTGTCTACATGTTTCTATCTAAGTATCTATCTTTCCATCTATCGATCCATCTGTAGCTATCTATATGTCTGTTAGGCCAATTCCTCCTCAATCAGACATATTTCATCTTTCCTTAACTACCATAGTAGGGTCACCGTGTGATATGCATCTACCAACCATTATGTCAATCACCAGTTCCCCATCTTATATATGAATGTATGTATTTGTTATTTACAGATGCAAATAATGGCCATCCTAATAATACTGGATTGATATCCGTGTCAGCAGTTCTCGGTGTTTTATTACTTGTCTGTGTTGTGATAGGTATTCTATACTATACGTATACAATTACTCGGAAAAGAAGACAAAACCAGTCTGACCAGAGTAAACTTCAAAGTACCAGTTAAGTAAACTTTTAAATACTAGAGAATATGATTTACATAATTTCTGAATTGCACACACACACACACATACACACACACACACACACACACACACAGTTATCTGAATTCCGATTAAGTAGGACTGATTGTTTCCATATTCTTTTTTTTTCTCGTACAGAAGATATAGAAATGGAGAAAAGGTTAGTTGGATTTACGTTGTTCCTGACCGTAAGTGTAACACATATTTCTTACATGTAGACTGATCTGAATAACAGGGTTATATAATAGTGATGGTACTAATATCGATAGTGATGATAGCAATGCTGTATACATTCTAATAATGTAGTTTACTTATTGTACTTGTTCTTCTTCTAATCAGGAAACATGACCTCAGCGGTGAAGATACAACCTATGCAAGCGTAGATCCAGAGTCAAGGGATAACACCGAATACATGGGGTTGCATAATCCTGCAACAAGTCCTGGTAAGGTCTTATAAAAACAATTGCTTGGTTCCGGTTAACCGACCCCACCTAGTTTTTTCCCCTACCCAAAGCTTTTTTTTTTACGTATTCGAGAGAGAAAAAATAAAATCGCGAAAATTGTGTGAAGTCTCGCATGAAAAAGTGGATGTGGAAATTCACATCAACTTAAAAAGACAATATAAAACTGTTCTTCCAATCTGTAATGGCTGTACATCTGGTAGGAAGAAACCAATAACACAGAGACCAAATGAAAAACGACGGAAAACATTACCTGAACTAGATACTCAAATATGAACAAAAAAATCAACCTACCCCACCTATTCTAGAATTGAGTGTAATCCGAACCACACAATTTTTTTTGTTAGGTCTAAGGAGGTAGCAACTATGCTAACTACTTCTACATCATTCTGTGTCTCGAGTATGCTTTGTACCTGAACACATATCTACTGTTATTTGATATCAAATTTTAATTTTGGAAGTAAAATAAGAGTAGTATGAATTGTAAGTAATGGATATGGTCAAACTTGAATATACGCAATATTGATAACACACATTCGGATACACAGCATACTCAGCTAAGTTTGGAATACATACCATAATTTACACAATAATTGTTTTCACTTGCTTTAGCATGCAAACTCAAGTTACCATAAAAACTATTATTCAAGACGCTTTATCTGATAAGAATGAATTAAATCAAAGGTACGATACTAATGGAACAAACCGTCGCACCATCTAGCTACCAAAACTGATGTTGAAATAAGTCTCAGACCACTAAAGAATGGCAGAATAAACTTACTTAACGACGTACAAGAAAAGACTACTAACGCCCATTCAGTTTTTGAGTGAAGGGATTATTTTTTATGAATATCAAACACGTTAAAGTAACATCATCGACTCTTTCTATTCACAGTGTATGAGGTTGAAGGTCAATTACATTGTGGCGATGACGAGGTAAGCACATGCACTAAATTAATCCCACTCAGTCTGCTTAAATTAACAAATGTTTCTTTAACAAACTCAAACATTCTTTGATTATGGTATGCCATAGAATAAATGTGTGTATGAAGAACTGTCGATATATATGCATGTGTGCGCATGTGTGACTGTGTCTGTCTCTCTGTATGTGCATTACGTGACTGTACAACTTTACACTGAGGTTCTGTCTATGAATAATGTCATCGTGAATCAAACATTTCTAACCCAATGATATTATAATATTATGTGTATGCGCGTGTGTACAAATTTCAATATTTTTGAAATTCCTTCTTCTTTCAGGAAAAGCAGTATGAACAATTGCCATAGAGATAGCTACATAGTCATACGCTAAAAGGTATTCTAAGGCCAGTATTAGCCTCAACGGGCCACAGTTATGCCTAAAGCTCAAGCTTGTTTGTTTGATCGCTGGGTCACAGAGCTAGGGATTCCAAATTCTGCGTTGTTAAAATAGTGCACGATCTGTATGAGAACGTTGGTAATATTATAATCAGAAATAAAGGGTCATTATTATACAAGAAGAAAAGCTGGAGACAAAAGAAAACTACTTACATATTAGTCTAGACCACAATAATAAAAACATCAATTAATATGATCTCTTTTATAGATTTTCTTGAAAGGACACGACAAAGGGGTGTATTTTCTGTATTACAGTGTGCATTTCGACTAAAAAGGGGATATATATATATATATATATATATATATATATATATATATATATATATATATATATATATATATATATATATATATATATATATATATATATATATGATTTAAACACTAAATATATTATGTAAAATTACCTACAATACCTAAGATCAGAAGCTCTTAGTGTGTTCTGGTAGGAAGAAACTAGCAAGGTTTTTTTAGAGAATCGTCTACCATGAAAACAGTATGACACGTACGTCACAAGCAGTAAGCTTTCAATATCGACTGACAGGTATCTTGAAATTACTATTTTCACCCACAATTGAGTATATATCAAAGTAGTATATATATATAGTTCTCATACCTTGTAAGTTGTCTAATAAATATATTTCAAACACTTTGAATAAAATATTTGGATTTTATATGGATAGTATTTGTCATTCTATGTAATACATTTCCTGTTTGGGAGTAGGTTTTGGAGTATTGTCAGTACTTCTCCAATCCTAAGAGCTGGAAAGATGTAAGTTATGTTAATATATAGCTGTATATGTTGCCTGTCCCAAAGTTTTCGTGACGTGTAAGATGATTTTATCCATACCAGTGATCGAAATTGATTACACAAGTTGGCACATTTACAGAAATGAGGTCACCTCGCATTTGAGGGATTTAAGTGTTTTGAGCAAACAATTGGTAGTGTTGTCCACCAGAGAGTTACACTACGATGGCCAAAGAAGTGAATTATGGGCAATAACCACTTACAGGTTACAGCACACCGTGTCTGTATGTAAAAAATATGGGCCTTGGCGCCCTAGGTAGTGTGTGTGTATGTGTGTGTAACTGTATGTTCAGTTTCTTCACAGACCGCTACCATGGTCTGGAGTTGGTGTTGGTGTGCGTGAGTGGGTATGTTGGTACTTGGCAACCAACGCAAGTTGTTTAAGCTATAAAAATCAATCATACTTTGACGTTTTACAGTAAAAAGAGTGCCGTGACACTTAATTTGTATACGTCCAATAACGCCAATCGTGAAAAGTCGTTTTCTTGTTTGTCGGTCGGGACTCACAATGTATTTTTGTTTCATCTCCAATTGGAAAGAAAGAATGTGCTAGACATTATACTGCAACAGATATACACCCATCGTAATAACTGTTGAAGGTCAAGTACCTATAATTGTCATTGAGTTGTTATGCACTCCTCAAACTTTTCAAAATATGCCTTGATGTGGAAAAATCTAGCATTAGTTTAGATCAACATCTTCGAGAAGGCCTTATTCGATTTCTTTACCAAGCATAAGACTCTGGCACTGTCAGAACCACCTCTGACATAGCAGTCAGAGAGACCACCTTACACATGAAATATTTCGTTTACACAGCTTTCTTTTATTTGCTCTTCAGTTCAGTGGGGAAAATTTATGACACATTTCATAACGTTTAAGACCAAACCAACAAAGCTTTATTTCTACTTGAGCCTACCAAAAATGCTACAGTACGTACTGAAAACTGCGGTTGCTTTGATCATAGGCAGAGGTTATCTTTGTTTTAATGCTCTGACAGTCTCTGTTTTATCATGGCCGTAAGGAATCGTGGGAAATAAAATTCTCATAACAAGCCTATAAGACAGTATTGAGGGGTACAGATAGGATTGTAGCAGAGAAGATATTTATAAGCAAACGTCATTGTGACACAAGACATTGTTTTTTTATTTCCTATACCACGTGGTAGCGAGTAGTACATATCGAGGATCTTCTTTCAGAGAGTTGCAGCTAACCATGTGTTCCAAACGACAGGTAAGGTTTGCTTGTACTTCATGTTATGTTTGACGTCAGAGTCGATCTGTGTCTTTACTTGAATTTCTTGATAACTTGTCTTTAAAATGAAACAATTCAATGGCACATGTCTACAAGGAAACGTTTTCTGTAAATGTAGGAATTGATGTAGTTACATATTATAATGCACACAACGACGTAATTGTAAAATAAAGTAAGCATAATCTCACCATGAAACGGTAAAATGTCCCGTCGATTCGTTAAACACGAATCTCTCACACGCATTAGAAATAACTATGGAAATTTATGGCACGAGGTCACACCTTTTCGATCGATGCCTTTCATTTTAGGAAGCGAAAATAAGTGAAAAACGAGTTATAAATCTTGCACGTCTGTATATTAACTTTTGAGTCTAACATTGACACAAATTAGTGAATAATTACAAACTCGCATACAAATCGTTCGATCAATGTGGTTGAACCTCTAGAGCCGTGACAGGGTTTTTGGTTGTGTTGTTTTTCTTTCCGATTGAATGGTTCTTCGTCTACAAATAAAACACTCTTTAAAGCTGTTCTACCACAAGGTAGATATACAATTAAGTGGAAAATCATTCAACTCTAAGCAAAGTGTAGTGACGTCCAACAAAAGTGTTACCTAGTATATGTGTACGCTGCAACTGTCTCCTTTGCGTCATTCCTTATTGGTTTTGGCACATGGCCAAATTTACTTATGCACCTTTCAGAACAACATAAACTTATTTACATAGAACATTTATTACTCTATCGACCCCACAAAGGACAAAGCCCTACTTATTGCAATTGGTTAGTTGTGCGGAAAACAGAACTATATTTCATATTTCTGAAAGTGACTTAATTTAATTTTATAGTTATTTGCATAATTAATGCTTATGGCAATTAGGCGATTTTATATTCAAATTCCATATAAATCGGCACATACATTGTGGTAAAGTTTACGTTATGTATACATAGTTTAAGATTGTTGATTTATCAATGAGCTATTTTCATAATTATTTTTGCAATTAGGCAATATCTGACGAATGTAATCATCAAATTACATCATTTGTTGGATACACTGGCACGTGCGTTTTAAAAGTTGACAGATGTAGCTTTTGGTTTAATGATTCATTTGCATAATTCATAATTTTTGGTAATCAGAAAATAATGTAACCTTGAATGTTTACATGAATTTGCATATGACCTTACGATTGCAAAGCATACCTGTCCTTTAAAGCTAAATCACGCAAACCAGAGCTGATATTTCGTCCGCGACACTGCAAAATATTAAGCGTCTGTGGCGTACGTCGTATATCAAAGCCTGTTGATGTAGCTTTTCAAACGTAATCATCTGCATAATTAATGATTTTTTTATAATTAGATATGCATGCTTTAAGTTTTTCTTATGGCTTGGTTCACACAGTGAAGATGGTAAATTGCACGAGTCTTATATTTTTAATAGTGCACGCTTCAAATTTCACATAATTAAATATATACCTTGGTGAGGACAAATGAGAGGAGCAATAATCCTCACAGAAGGCATTCAGTTTACATCTGGTTATAAATTTGAATTATGGTTTTGTTTTAGATGATCAAGCCTTTGTTTCGTATGTATCTACTGCTAATGGCGCTGTCACAGGTGCTCGGGGTTATAGGTAAGTTTAAATTTGTAAACAATTCTACAACTTATAACGTGTAGGGTACTATTTACTCTGACTGCAAGGAATGTGCGATGACATTAACCCAACGGCCGATTCACTTTTATGTTGAACTTGGTAAATGACTGTACCCAGTGGCAGGCTTCCTCATATTAAATTGCCAGGGTGCATGTATCTTAAACCTCACATTCCAAAAATAAATATTTGAAGTGGATATTATCTAGATTGATTTCCAAACTGAGATATATCTATTGTGTAATAAGAAATACACCTACGTTTCATCAAAACAAATATGGTGTCAAACGTTCACCTGTGTAGTATGTCGAATAAAGATATCAGTGTGTGTGTGTGTGTGTGTTTGAATGAATGAAAACTTTATTTCCATTTCATAACTGCAACCTGTACGACGAAACGCATGAGCGAAACTTACAATATCTGTTTAATTATTGTATGTATCATCAGACCTAAAGGTTGCGATATTTCACATAGAAGATCCGACTCCGGCTGGGAACTCGCCATATTATGAAAAAGACGTGGATAAAGTGATCAATCTTGCTACCATTTCGGTCTTCAATGTTGGTGATGAAACACTTCCAGCTGCTCCGTCTGGACTAAACTATGACGTCAAAATGTACATTTGTGAACTTGACACTAGTGGTGGATGTTATACCTCTACGGCCCTTGAGGTCAAGGCTTTCAATCTAAATGACCTTAGTAATAAACGTGCTAAACAACTACAGACTACCGTAGCCGACGACTACCATTTGTTCTATCCCATGAATTATGCAGTCCAGTATCCAAGCAGGGGATGTCCAACACACAGCCATTTATGTGTTATAATCGAGAATGCAGGTACATACACAGACATCGATGCCACCAATGATTACAAATGCTTGAAATTTGTGAAAGGAGCAAGTGATGCTGGTTCGACTGATTGTAAATCAGGTAAGTGAAACCTTGTGTCATTGTCAGTTATCATAATTTGTGACCCGATCTCTAACACATAGACCGAAATATTACAACTTCAGTCATTCATTTTTGGAATTGTTTATGAAAAGTGTTACCGCCTAGCCTATCGGTCATTACCACGAAGCGAAGGCAGCCAAACAAACCGATCATATGTGAGCTATTGTATGTAACATTTGTGCCAGGTTCAGTTTAAAATGACCCACGAACATCGATATCAGAGTTGTTATATGCTCTACGATGCTTTTTGACTATTTGACTTTGAAGATAGAGGCCAAGCTCAAAACGCATGGTCTAATTAGAAAGTCTATTATGGTTGTAGACACTTAAATTAGGTCTACCTATTGAGCTTCCAGTGTTAGTCGGCAAAATATGAATTTTTACAATAAACATGATGGCCATTATCGCCAAGGTCATGAAACAAAGTGCTCCTTACTAATAAGCTTCCAGTTTTAGAGCACGAAATGTAATATTTTTTACGATAAATATGACCACCATTCTACCATTATTGCCAAGACCATGCACATATTTGGAATACTGTTTCTGATAATTATGATATATTTGGTTGGAATCTGCCCATGCATGTCATAGATAAACGTGTGCAATTCAAACGTCTGTGGCTATATTAACCTTGAAGATAAAGTTCAAGGTCTCATTAGAAAGTCCATTATAAATACTATGGGTGTAGACACTCAGATTATGTCCCTCTCTTAATCTACCATAAATAGTGGGCAAAATGTGAAATTTATGACACTTTATGCTTGTTTGACCTTGAAGATGAAAGTCAAAGTCAAAGGTCAAGATGTCATTAGAAAGCTTATTATTGATAAAATGGGTGCAGACACACGTTAGATTACTATGAAGGTCTGAAGGTCGCGAAACGAAAAGACATGTATATGCAGACTGTAGTATCTGGCATTTGCTGAAGTTTGGGTGTAATTGGCGAATGCATGTTTGAGATATAGGTGGACACGGAGCCACGGATAGATACACGGTAAACAAGTAGCAACGCCATCCAGTGTTGGATAAAATAATCATGATGTAAAAACACGTGACATTTTTAACCATAGAATTTAACGGACAACGGTATAAATTACTTCCTAAAGTGTACCGAAAAATATAAACCCCAATGAAAATTACCACTGTCTGCAAAGTGTTATAAATCGTCGACACCAGAATGACCACTCAAAAGAAAAACTATAAAGAGATGTTTCACGTCAAAAAGTAAAATAAATTTGTCTGCGATTGATGTGACCAAACTCGGTGAGTGAATGTAATATCTAAAACTAAAACTGTATATGTCACCTGACTAAAATAATTGTACAGGGAAATCTAAGGATGTGTTAACCAATTTGTTATTATATCTATGAGATGAGGTTCCAGTAGACCTTAACGTCACAAACCAAGATCAAGTAAATATGAATACGAACTCTATCATCGAACTGACCTACTCTATACAACTAAAGAATGCTGGTGGAACAGCAATAACTGGTGGAACCATCAACATTGGTTTTGAAACCGTCATTAAAGGTGCAATCCTGACTACCAGCAACACCCTACACGTTAATGGTGACGTCACCGCTGGGATAGATGAATGGGGAACTACAACATACACTGGAAATAAGGCAACTTTCATAATACCGATAGAGTCTTGCAGCCGATATCAACATTTCTGTGTCAACTTTGTGAAAGGTGGGCTGTAAATAACTAGTAATTTAAGAGAACTCCACTCCAGGAAAGCATTTTTGTAAAATTTAGGGTTGTAGTGAGCCATAGTATAATTTTAAATCACTTACATTACGTGCGATTGCTGAGAAATACGACGTGAAAGTTATTGACCTTCCATTGTCAAAAGCCACATTGAATATTCATGATTGCCATGCTTTGCGTTGCCTAGTACATTTACAAAATATCCACACACTTGAGTTGGCAATACCTCCCTTATCACAGCCCTTCTCTATATGTGATAGAGGGACTGTGCCATTATGAAGTCCATGCTCTAAACTAACTGAAAACCGCTGAGAAAAAGGTTATCGTGGTCAACTGTTGTGACAGTTGTTTCTGTAAAACCCCAGCTTCCAGAATGTCGGAGTAAGACAAGAAACCGGGAATTCTAATTCTACGTTCCTGTTGTGACAGTGTGCAACGCAGGGCAACCCATGAATATTTAATGTGCATGTGTTCCATACGCATGAATATGCAGTGTTCAACCATTCAATATTTAGAGGCTAGTCGCCCCCCCCCCCCCGTGAAAACGTTAGGGCTGCCACTGAACAATGGACAGCCAATAACTTTCACTTCGTATTTCCCGGCAATCGCACGTAAGTGATGCAAAAGTTAAAAAAAACTATAAAATCACTCTCTTCAACCCATAATACAAAACTGTATATATCCTGAAGTGGCGTTCACCTTTAAATATTAAAACAAATTCTTACATTTCAAATATATTAAACCTGTATACTTAAGAAAAACATTATGAGCGTTATATGTGTAAATTGTCTACTAAATATCAATTCCTTCATAAGTTCTCTACGGATGGGGATTTTAAGTATTTTGAGTTAACGCTATGATCATTACTATTTCAGGTGCGTCAGCCTCACTTGATGACCACACGTCCAATAATTTTATTTGCCGATCTTTTGGGGAGGTTTCTGATAGTGGTATTGGTGTCCTATCCTGTGCAAAGACAAAGAAAACTGAGCCATTCCAGAGAAGTACGATGATATATCCATTTATTTATCTATGTAGTTATCTTTTTATCTAAGTCGTTACACCAACTCTTCCCACTAAATCAGACAGCTTTGCCATGTTAGAGAAAAAAAATAAACACATAAAAATTACACAAATCATCAAATGTCAAACAAGGGAAATATATTTTTTTTTAAAGACAAAAAGGTTCGTTATGGTTTGGTGTTTTTTTCTTTACTTCGTCATTTTCGTAATCAGAGAAAGACTTTAATTTATTCATGCATCAAATTTCATACGACTTCAAGCAAAAATTGCCGATAACAAAACACGCTTTTCCAATACTTCAACTTTGATAATTTGATGATTTATTCTATGATGAAAGCTAATCAATGCAAACGTTCAGACTAGGTTCATGAATTTCACTTAGTATTGCACCGAATTTTTCAAATAGCTCACCAAAGGAAGCGATTCATATTCGGACTTTACAACCACCTATAAACCGTGATGGAGGGCGTTACCAACTTCCTAGAATTTGGTACAATTGTCTGAGATCACGTATGCGTCGCGACTTCCGAAAACACTAACGAAGCCATGGTGGATACTTGACAAAAGCACTGGTGAGCTAATTGAAAATGTCGGTGCAATACGAAGTTAAATTCATGAACTTTGATTTATACTTTTTACGAAAGGCATTCACACAGCTAAAGCTTTACTATACCTCACGGAATTTACGTTTTATTTAATGACATTGCCACTGTCTATGATGCCAGTGACGATTTTTCTTCTTTAATTTGAATGTCAGATGTAAATAATTGATACATCTGGGGACACTTCATCAATAACACGACTCAAGGGAAGTTATGCTGAACGCAAGTCTTCCATTGAAACAAGCTACACCTGTTTGTGTGGCATATTGTGATGATAGCTACCCTAGATAGTGTACACCACACGCATATAGGTGTACGTAATACACATGTATTTTCATGATATAATTGTATATACGTTCATCCCTGTCAAACATATATTTTAATATTTACAGATACAAAAAGTGACTCATCTATGGAATGTTCTACTAATACTGTCTTAGTATCTATGTGTGCAGTTCTGGGTATATTACTAATTGGCTGTGTTGTGATTAGTAAATTGTACTATACAATAACTCGGAAACGAAGATACAACGAGTCTGACCAGAGTAAACTTCAGGAAAACAGTTAAGTAACTTGAAAATACTAGACAATATAATTTGTATAATATCTAAATTGAGCATACACACACGCACATACATATATTATTAGTCAAATATTAATTAATTAAGCTTGCTTTTTCATTTTGTTATTCATACAGGAGATATGCAGGAAAGGTTAGTTGAATTTGCGTTGTTTCTGCCCGGAAATATACTATACCATCTATGTCATAACTGTATACTGATTTGAATAACATTCTTTTGTCGTTGATGGTGGCGGTAGTGGTACATATGATGGTCATCGAAACGTTTTCATTGTGTATATAATTCCAGTAAAATTCATAGTTTACTTATTTTTGGAAGTGTTGTTGTTATGCTTACTTTTATTGTTGTAATTAGAAGACATAATGATCACAGCAGTGGAGATACAACCTATGCAAGCATAGATCCAGAATTAAGGGATAACACCGAATATATGGGATTACAAAATCCTGCAACGACTACTGGTAAGAAAATTATAAATATGCTAAATATAACACTTAACACCCAAGTAAAGCATTTGCCCTGCTTGTCACAATTATTTATAGCCTCCATATCAAGTGTAAAATAACACTGGTTTAATAATACACGACTGGCACACGGCCTTTCCAAGTGTAGTCAATTTGCTTGGTCAACCAACAATACTGATTGCAGTGTAATTTGAGTTTCACAACTGTGCTTATATATTACAGTTCGAACTGGGATGTAGAGTCTTATGACATCCATGATTATTCTGTAGTGGTTCTATGACTAACTTGTGTTTTGTACTGGTAACATTGTTTACAAGAGATACAGTGATACACCACATACATGGCTGATAATTAAAGCAAATGTAACAATATACTTTTACATGTGGTATGACATGAATACGATAAATGATGGCGGCGAACAGGAAAATCACTTATTACTTGTCAAGAGTGGTTGTACTTCGACATCATGAAGTGGTTTGAGTATAACTTGTACTTGAATATATATCTACTATTATTTGGTATTGGATTAGGAATGTTAAATAAGGCTAGTGTGGAGTTTAAGCAGTCGACACAGTCAGATTCCATTAAACGCAATATTGTGTGTATATGAATATTAGAGACTCTACCAAGGACAATTTTGTTCTGCGAATCAGGTCTATGGAACGGACAATATCAAATACATTTTATCAAACTCTAAAAATGTATATTAGACTTGTTTCATCTAAGCCACATCTAAAAATAGATGTGGCCTCTATTTGGAGAAACTAAATACCTCTAAATACTAGCAGGTCATTATGTTTATAAATTGGCGACAAACAAGGGTAAATATGCTTGGATATACGGCATATTCAGTTTACAGTATAGAACACACAATTTACATCAAATGCTTAAATACAAAATTAAGTCACCACAGACACTAATACTCAAGAAATTTTACATTCATAATATATATATAAGATATACGGGACTGACCGGAAAGAATACATGGGAATTTGATAATCTAGCTAAATAGAGCGAAAATAATATTTGAAATAAGTTTACTTTCCTGCAATTAACGAGTAACAACCATCTACAAACGTCCGAACAGTTTTTGAATCGAAGTGTTTTATGAATATCAAACACATTAAACGTCATCGACTCTCTATTTACAGAGCATGAAGTTGAAGGTCAAGTACATTGTGGAGATGATGAGGTAAGCACATGTACAAATCTCATTGCTTAGTTCAGAGTGTACAAATATTTCGAACAAAATCAAACATTCTTTAATCCCGTCACATGGAATAAATATAAGTATGGTTTATTTATGTGTGTGCGCGCGCGCGCGCGTGTGTGTGTGTGTGTGTGTGTGTGTGTGTGTGTACAATTTACGATAATTTTTAAATTCCTTCTTACAGGTAAAGCAGTATGAACAATTACCATAGAGATAGCTACGTGACAACATGATTGAAGTTATTCTAACGCTACTTTTAGTCTCAACCTGAATAATATCAATACTCTTTGTGATACCCAAACAATTCCGAACATTATGAGTTACTCGTTTATGCTGATAGTCAGGATTATGCGCGCTAGACTTTATAATCTCACAAATCGACCCACCAAGAAGATGAAGATAGTTTGAATGTTGTGCGTGGACAGACTGATGCAGAGAATGACGCAAGCTTTTGCCTGGATGTTAAATACTTATATGGTGACATGAACGTCACACTACGTGGGTACGATCACATGAGCCAATCACATGAGGTATTATAACTTTAATGATTCCATATATACTGAGAGACCATTGGATCGACGGTAATTTCTGAGGACGGTTCCACCAATAATTGCAATTCTACAAGAGGGCAGTTCATGGCTAGCTCACATAACCATTATATATCACGTAATGTATCGCTGGGTTCGGGATTGGGATATGAACTGTTATGTATATTACCCAACCTTGTAAAATAGGGAAAATGTAAAGAAATCGATCATTGACAAACAAATATTACCACCTATGTCAATCAATGGGGTTATAAACTTCTCAATATCTTTGAATGAACGAATACATGAATGAATAAATGAATGAATTAATCACTTAATGCATTAATGAAAGTTATGTTTTATCTGAATTTATCTTTGATGTGTGAATGATAACCATTAATATGGTCATAGAATCAGTTATTAGTCAATAAGAATTACTCATCAAATACAAACAGTGAATCCTGTCTGATGTGCTCTTATCCTTGAAATTTTCATGAACTTTGCAGTTCGATATATATATATATATATATATATATATATATATATATATATATATATATATATACATATATATATATATATATATATATCCAATACATATCTCCAACTATCTCCAATCATTGTAAACTAGTTATACTTCATATTCATAGAGATTGATTACCGTTTGTCTGTATATTTAAGTAGGTCATTTGTTGTTTCTTTGTGTTTGTGTATTTGTTTGCTTGTTTTTTTTTTGTCCACCTATATTTATATAATGTATTTTGTAAATCCTTTATGATTTTGTCTATTCTGTCAATATTGCAATACATTCAATTTGACCAGCAGCCCCAGTAATTAGTAATTCCTAATCCCTAAGATAATTGTAAAAGGGGGCGGACTCGACTAGTTGCAAAGACAACTATTTTTCGTCTTCCTTTCCCATGTTTGACTACTTCATATATTGTAGAATTGTTATATATGTATATGTATTTCTGGGAATAAAGATTATTATGTATATATGACATCAATATTTTGCAAATATACTTCAAATGATATCATTGATGTCGTACATCTGTGTAAGAAGCAGTTTTCCCTCTTAGTTTTTTAACTTTAGCTGCAGTGTAAAACATGGCAAGGGTGACATGGCGACCGTGCTTGTGGGGCCATGGAGAATGGTCCGGAAGCAAAATCATCCGACGATTATATTCAATATGAAGCAAACGCTTTTTTACCTGCTCTTTGATTCTGAATAGAGAGAAATAAAAGTCTCTGACAACATAAGACAAATCATTAATTATACTTTATTTGTATACATTTCCTGTTTCATTCTTGAAAAAACATGACATTTGACTGACGGCAGACGGCGATCTTGCTCAAATAGCGCACAAATAGGCCTTTAAGGGAACACTGATATGGAGAATTATAAACAGTTACAGAATTTAGTCTTTTCAATGACGGGGTCGGCGCTACTCGTATGGAAAACACCTTGAGCTCATATACCCAAGTCTGTTACAGTCCTTAAGGAAATGTTTTTCATTACCAATGGGATTGCGGAAACTGTGTATCAATGAAGTTTTATACTAGAGTTATTGCAGGCTGTTGTTTTTACCAAGTCCGGACCAACGTTGAAGGCTCTTGATAGTCCCTGTAATAAAGAGAAAGGCCCTAGCGTTGACCTTGAGCAAGCGGCCACTTCATGTATTTTGGATCACTGTATCAATTAGACGTTTATTTGGTCTCTGTTTCTTATATTGGAGGCAGCGTCGCACATAGAGCACAGTGTCACCGGAGATATATTGCGGTTGTAATACCTTTAAAGTTACACCAGTGTATTTAGTGGCACTATTTATAGCTTCATTCAAAATTCCAATACTCTTCAAACAAATATCTGCAGACAGAAATACGATACAACCACGCTGCTTAAGTTCATATAAATCCACGTGTAAAATCTCGATGGTTATTTTCTGTAGATGTCTGTTGTTTTTTGCTAGACTTCTCATACCCTTTGTAAAGTTGCCGTAAAGTATCATATTCCTGTTGGCACGAATCGAGAATTCAGTGAGATGACGACATTTGATTTTGGAGGTGAAATCACATAATACCATGTTAGGATACCATATCTCGAGAACGTGTAGATCCGTCTGCTTTTGAAATACTCTTTTCAGCAGCTTTTCCAGTTTCGTTTGTTTGTACTTTTGGGAAAGCCTAAAATCGTGGACATTAATATACGTATTACTACGGTAGCCAATACGAAGACTTCGTAATCTGCATGGAGTCTTCGCAAGATGCTGTAGCATCTTACCCGTTGCTTCAGAATATCGACGTGTGCAAATGTACAGATCTTTTATGGCTGGTACCAAGAGACATTTATTAATGACTGGAACATA
Organism: Glandiceps talaboti; assembly: GCF_964340395.1. Lineage (NCBI taxonomy): Eukaryota > Metazoa > Hemichordata > Enteropneusta > Spengelidae > Glandiceps > Glandiceps talaboti. The sequence continues at coordinate 11,219,959 of NC_135559.1, forward strand.
TTCTTCAGTGATCATGTCAAGGTCAGACAGTCTCTGCAGTACGACCTCTTTCAACCGGGTTGGTAACATGTCTCGAACGGTATCACATAATACTGGTAGGTGGTCAATAAGACATTTTAGAGATAGGTATTGGAGATTCCCTGTCATTATTTCTGTAGAAAAAAAAGTAATATAAGAATAGGAGCGTGTTGTGTGGCAAAAGCAAGCCAAAAACAATATTTCCTTAATACTCCTGATATATTTTATTTTGTCTGAGAGGGAGAAATAGGAAATATATGATAACCAGAGTATTGTTCTACCAATACATGACAAAACAACCAGATTCAAGTTCTTTCCTCGTCCGAAACAATTCCCTGTAGCACTACAAAAAACAGGATATTTTTAATCTGATCGATTTACATGTATATATACAGTGGTGACATATATAGTAACAGTAACAGCACGTATTTCAAGGCCATTTGTTATAATTATTTACCCAATATTGTTCCGCTAGAAATGGACAAAAGCTTAGACATTAATAATGTACAACAGCTGTTAATACATCATATTGGTAGATGTTGAATCCATGATTCATTAAAGATGAAATATTGGGCTTGAATGTGTGTACGTGTATCGACTACATAGCATGCCACGTATGTAGTTGCGATAATGAAAATTCATGATCAACACATATCATAAATCAAGTTCAATGAGAAATTATACACTTACGGTAGAATATTGTGAACTGTCAATAACCACATTGTAAAGTAAAACTGTACTGAGAATTTGACTCCGATTATATTATTCGCACTCGTAGGGAGAAGCAAACATGTTCCGTTTTTTACTCCGATTGAACGACGTCGACGCTCTTATAATGCACCATCTGTTGCAGCATTCCGTTGTTATACGTCATATTCTATACAACTGGCTTTGAAAATATGTCAATATATATATATATATATATATATATATATATATATATATATATATATATATATATATATATATATATATATATATATATATATATGACCCTGACATTACATGTATTAATCTGACTCTGGCTGCTCACTGATGCTATGATTTCGTATAATATATATATATATATATATATATATATATATATATATATATATATATATATATATATATATATATATATATATATATATATATATATATATATATATAATTCTTTGTTATAACTGGGCAACCGGTCTTGGATGCAGGCAGAGAAGTGTATGTAAAATATTGCCAGGCAGTGTAAATCTAGCACAACCTGGTCGCCGCCTTCATACCCGGTCGAACAAATAAAACGAAAACAAATGACAATAAACGAAGGAAATACACGTAAATAAAGAAAATGAGCCGTATTCACCACACGGGCTTGCTCCTTCTTGGCCATGGATCGATTGTATTGCAATACCTCGGGCACGGTCCATTTAGATGTCTTATTGAAATTGAAAATTACTTTGTGATAAACTGAAATGTATTGTTGATGTTGTTGATGATGATGATGATGATGATGATGATGATGATGATGATGATAATGATGATAATGATGATGATGATGATGACGATGATGACGATGATGACGATGACGATGACGATGACGATGACGATGATGATGATGATGATGATGATTGCTATCTTTTCCACGTTTACATTATTTAGTTTTGAGCGCATCCTACTTTAATAAATCTTCTCGAAAGGAAAACAATTCTCATCATTTCAGACCGTCACTGTTCGTTGGAAAATACTTTACACTACACGTAGTACAAGAATTGTAGGAATTTACTTCAATATTACCCAAATCTGTATTTATTACAACGGTCACTGGCATTGTTTACAAGTATGTATAGTTGTCATCATTAAATATAAGCTTATATCTATAACATAGAAAGTATGTTTATGAAGAACGAGAGACAACAACCTACGTACATTTACGAGCGTGGGATCGAAAAAAATAACATATTAAGGTTTTCGTCCTGAATGCAGCAGCATGGAGAGATGATTCTTAACATGAATGGTTCAACATGGACGATTGTTTTGCAATTCACTTTCTTGAATCCTGTTGTTTTATTCTAAATGTTTACAATAGATATTATAACATGTCTGTATTCTAACATATAACATTTCTAGTGAAAATCAAGTACATTAACAGTAGTTATACTATAGGAGGAAAACGTTTCGAACCGTCTGTTCAGGGAGATGTATCTCTGAAAATTAATATTCTCAAGATTTTTGTTCAATATATTACATGTGATGTCAATTAGATGTGGGTCATGCTTGAAGAATTCGTCCAGCACCCCATCACAGCATACTGATTTACTATTGGGTGGTACACACAATGCTTGCGAGTACAGCTGCTGAGTGATTGGGTTGTATCTCCACGCACACCTGTTTAGCATTTGCTATATTTGTCTCCACATGTGTACTCTGACAATATGTAAATTACTCCTAAAGTTAGTAGCAGAAACTTGCCACCTTCAGTTGAACTCTGTATGTCTGGTGTGAGGACGTTTGGTACTACGTACAAGTAGGCAGCATGCATGTTCAGGCAACTTCTTCTCCTCCTCCTCCTCCTCCTCCTAGAGACGTTACTATCTAAGGTGGGTACTGTGTTGTCTATAAATTCGTGGCAAGCCAAGAGCAGCGTACGTAAAGTCTGTATGTAGAATGTCTAGTCATGTACCCATAAATACGCGTCACGTTTACGATTTGGGTGTGGCTGAGCACATTTTGAAGGGCTTTCGGACCAGTGTACTCATTCATTCAATTTACACTACGAGTCGCTCGAGCTCTCAACTACAAATTCATTCGTGTACACATTGGATAATACAACAGACCTAATTGAAGTGTATGTTTCTGTTGTATTATGCTGTAGAACCGTTAACGTTAGAATCCTTATTAGCGCTGTGAACGGAAAGTATACTTACTTGTCTATCTGTAAATTAACTACTATATACATCGCGTCTATTTGGAGTAACTTGATTGAGATATAGCGTACTATACTGGCTTTCACCTGTAACATCAACTGTTATAGGATCATCCAAGATTCGTAATCAATGTCTGGCAACAGTACATTCCATGTTAGGACTATCTACGATTTCCTTGATTGTCTTATAGAATTGTGCATTTTCATGATCTTGGTTCTCGATTAGAAAAGGTGAAACAAACTCGCTCATCACTCTACTCATGTTATAACTTTCTTTTTATCTACCTATTTTTTCAACATGTCTCCTCAGAGAGATACGAGTGGATGGAAAGCAATTGACATGGAATGCTTGTTTTGTAAAGGTTAATGTACAGCGTTTGTATAATAATACTGAAGCACAGGGGAGAGCGAGCACGAGAATTGATTTGGTTTCCTCTACATAACGGCGGAATACAATTTATTTGCCGTTTTCTTTATTTTGGAATTCCTGGCCAGTCTTTACTCCTGGTTGAATATCTATTCTCTTCATTGACTGAATAAAGACACTAAGTTTCCTTTCTTCTATCAAATCTCCTCCTGGAATACATTTCTCACTTTATACTTTCCAAGGTACCGGTTTCACAGGCACAATACAACTGCAGCAGCAATTTTCCGCTCCGTGTCCATCCTGCGCTTGGAACCGCTACAGAGCCTATTTATAAGGCAATGTTCCAAGTGAACCAAAACTCGAGCTACGGATCTACAGCTTGCTTTAAACACGGATTTTTGTTTGAGAATAACTAGTATTCCCATACTTCGTAAAGCATATCCCATGTCAGTCACTAAATTGTATCATTTACGGTCGGATTTAAATCTTCAAAATGTTACTTTGTAGCGAATACAAATACAATTGTCGAAGTGCCAAAAACACGTGGCAGCCATTTTGAATTACAGTTGTGTACGGGGATCTCTTACAATTCGGGAGTATTGCCGTTTCTGATAGGTTATGCACAGATGTGAGTATTTGTCATTTGAATTGCGTATTTATAATTAGAAGTGTGGTTAGGGAATGATAAATCGTCGTGATTTAAAGTGATTTGCCTCCATGATAACAATTCCAAAGAGATTTTAGATTGTCGCAATCTATGTAAGGAATTGTACCTTTGGTTTTTTTGCAAACCAAAACCAAAATGTTAAAATATACACAAATAGCATATAAAAAGGGAAAAATAGTATTGCAAATAAAACCAAAGCTACAATTATCTAACACAATAATAACATAATCTATTCATTTGTGCTAAACGAGCGAGGCTACTTTAAATATTGGCCTGACAACATGAATAATTAATTACTGTGTTTTTGTCCGGACATGACACTGTTTATACATGTTGCCAAACACCTATCTTATGTCTAGAGATGTTGTTCAAGTTTTTAGCGTCCTTTCTTTCATGTTCCAAGGCGTTCATCATTCAATGTCTATTTCTACGTTAGGACACTAGTTTAATATACATGACTTATTGTAATTTAATTAATATTGTAATGAGAATTTGGTTTTGGACTTTTGACGGATGAGCATCTCCCCCCACCTGGCTCCAGCATTGAGTGAGGCCGGGCTATCTCAGGGCTGTCTCGAAATAAAGTATGTGTCCATACATCTTTTCGTGTGTAGTTTAACTTCTACTAGCCACATATTTGCTAATCCTTACTTAGTACAAACACTTCCTTATTTTGAAAGTGTCAGTAACACTCATTTTTTAATTGTAGTATTACGTAGTCTTTTGACGTCTGAACCAGTACTGTAAATATTTTCTTCCTTTTATTTTGTCTTTTCCATTATCTATGGATACAAAGGAGCAGTCATGATTCATACACACTTCATACTGTATTGGATAGGGAGGGAACGCGAACGTCATTTTTCTCGGTTGTCCATCTAAATTTCATCCCGTGCAAAGTACTTGCACAATCATGCACATAGAAATGAACCGACAGCTAGGTTTAGACTGATCTCCACATCTATTTTCGTCGTCTTTCGTATTAAGCTTCCTACCTGTTGGACTGTATACATAGGATGCATGATGTAACTATCTTTGGCATATTTATCGATGTTGGCCATCAGTACCGTATGCTACCGTGTGCTTCGCGTACTGTTGTATACAGTTCCACAAGCGTAGGAGTATCCCTCTGGCATAGGCCATCGCCTCAGAGTACCACATTCACGCACAAACAGGTTTAACTTTAGTTTCGTGCCAAGTTCAATTCCAATCATTAACCATATGTAATTGCTGCTAAATGTAAATGCATATAATTGTATTTATCTGTATGTTGTAACCTTTATTCATGTCAATGCAAAGGAATTTTCATGACGAAAGATGAGTAATTATTATTATACTTTTGTTTTGCATTCACTCTCGGATGGAAACAACAAAATTTGACTGTCGAAGAAGCCATTGTAGTCTTCAATACAATATAGTGCAATACAATACAATACAATACAATACAATACAAGACAAGACAAGACAAGACAAGACAAGACATCGTTACTATCCCAAGTTGAACATATGCAATTCTTTGTGTGATTATAGATTATAAAATCATACCTGAAAAACACACCTTAAGATTCTTAACACGTATTCTGGTTGAATATAACCTGCGACGTTCATGTTGGTATCACAAATGCATGGAATTCCAGCAGTGTTGCAGTTATCAGAAGCTCGGCTTTTGCCATCCTAATTATTGACGATAGTCCATACGATAGTACAATTGGGCCATTTGACATTTACCTTGAAAATAAACGTACACTGTCTGCTCACTTTTTACGAGGACGTCATCTGTTGATTCTGTACTTGTATTAGATCACTCGGTCTTCTCTGCCTCCCTTTCTGCCTTTGCTACCACAGCGTGCTTTTGCTGCTTCCGACACATTGCATTAATTTTCCTTGGTCCACGTTTTCAGTGACAATTACTACGTTTACCGGGTCTTGCTCATGGAAGATATAATAGAGTGTGAAAACATACTCTTTGTCTGTCTGTCTGTCTGTCTGTCTGTCTGTCTGTCTGTGACCACATACAGGCAGGTTTGACGTCCATTCAAATTCATAATATGTTTCATACACTGTCAGGAGTGTGAGAATGCGGTTCTTGGATTGGTTACCCATCAGCTATTTGAAACTGCTTTCGGCCAAGAAAATTTATCTAGTTAGCTTAACAACAGTTTATTAAACACTTTTGTCCTGGGTACATCCGGCAAACATTATGTTTGTTTCCATAATCGTTTTCAGCATTGTATTACTTATCATGCCACAAATAATAAAAAGAATATTGGTTCTGCTTCTATTTATTTGAATAAAGTATATGTGACGCAATTCTTTATTCCATTGATCATCATATTGGGTGATTTCTAAAGGGTGCAATAGTTCACGAAAACCGCTATTAGCACTCGCATTTTATTTCTACTTGGTTGACACTTTCGTTCACATGCACTATTGTGCAAATTTCTATATTGGGGCATTACCAACAATCCATCCATTGGTAATAGGATCTTCTCCATTCCAAGGAAATCAATGTTTGAAGGTAGTGAACTTTTCATCGTCTGTAGGCCTCGAATTAGCTATTTGGGGAAATGGCTTTGACGAGACTCCTATAGGTCATACACATCCTTCAAGTCTGCTGCCAGAGGGTATGGAATGGAACGATAAGTAAATGTAATTGAAATTTCTTGTTCTCGGTCCTTCTTTCCCTGTCTCTGGATTGTCCTTGTTTTCCTGTAGCCAGGCATTGTACAGAACCGTAATATTTTGTGCCATACCTGCAAGTCATACAGGCCAGTTTCTTGCCTATCTTGAGATGAACCAGATTTTCTCAAGATGTACAGTAATTAGCATTTGAACGTCTTGGTGATGTCCAAATGTTCATGAGCTGTGCAACTCTGTTTTGCCAATATGGTACAATAATCACCTTTGGTAAACAGCACAAAGCTTTCTACGATTGATACCCGAGAGCATAAATAATGGTAACAATGAGATGAATATTTACTGATCTGGGTACATTATTATATAAATGACAAACAAAGTAGTGGTGAATTCATACTAGGCTGTCTGTGTTTGTGAAATATAAATACACATTATCAAAGACTTCAAACAGACATCCTCTGCTAAACCTGTGAATGCACTCCATTAGTACTGTTGAAATCGATATATTCACTCTATTGACAATCTATGAATCTCTTTTCGATATGTCAATAAGAATTACCGATCAACATACAGTAGGGAATTATACACAGCAAGAGGTACACACGGAATCACTGTACAGGGACACAACAGAAAATAACTTGAATACGGTTTATTTCGTAGTATAACGTCTGGCCCACCAATCAACAGGAGAGAGGTCCAGATCCACTCAAAGTTACTACAGATATAGCCCAGAAAAGGGGCGTCAGTCGATATGCAAAGCATATTAAAATTACATTACAATTCTTATTTAAATGTCAAGTTTCACGTCCCTCGTCATTCCAGACAGTTGATTGGATTGAAGTTCTTGATATCTGCATATAGTGACGTGATATTCAGATTATTATCTTGCGTACCCAAGCGCATTACATATTAAAATATTCTTAAGAAATGTACATAAAACACTTTACCATTAAAATATTCTTATGACAGGTGTTGCCGACTAGCAATACATACAAATTCTATTCTTTTGAAGTCGTAATAAGTTTGTTTGACATTTAGCCGACATCAACGTATCTAGACTTCCTGACTTTTAAAGTTGAAAGCTTATCCAAGGTTCCCTTTGTTTCAAGCCCAGCACTCTAACTTGAACTTGACACTTCCACTAACAAAAGCTATTCAAACATCACCGAAGATTAGGTTTTTAGGCACTTATTGTTCTTGCTACTAATAGCTTTTTCCATTGTTTCGTTCAATTGTATTCTTTTGTTATTCATGTGTCTTTGTACTTAATTGGAATGTTCTCTTTTGTTATTATAATTGTGTGTTGGTTTTGCTAAAGTGCTTGACTAAAAGACAATAGGAACCATTGAATCGATACCATATTGGTTTTCTATCTGTAGTTTATGCTTTCTAGGCATTTCTACGGTTGGAATGTATGTGACAGTACAGACAGCACTGGCAGTAATAAATTAAATACATCCTAGGGGCCCAAATGCAGAAGAAACCACTAACATAATTGCAAACAAAACTTATCTTATATACCATCCGTCGACGTTCTCGCAGGGACCATACCATGATGAATTGACGTACACGCAAACCATAGACTTCCATTCTCGAACAGTCTCTATTGTACGGCGAACAAACATCTGAACCAAACACAGCATCCATACCATGATACACATGGTAATCTTTCCTTACAACTTCCTCTTTTCGACCAGTTGAAGTAATTTCCCTTTAGGGTAAACTTACTTTGAGCAGCACGGCTTATAGCCCAACCAATATATTTAGTCACACCAATTTAAACACTAAAATTGCCACACATAAATATCACACGGAGCGTAACTACGTACTTGTTTCAACTTTGCTGTCTATCCTTCGAGTGCCGGTATTTACCAATCCGGATGGCGTAGTCAATTCTGACATAGAGGGCGCCATCCATCCTTTGACTAAACGGGTCAACCCTAGGCCTGGTAAGTTGACCCTTTGGTGTTTCCCGAAAAATTGCTAGACCTGGGGGGTGACCGACTACGCATGGGGGAAACTGAAGGACAATCCCTGATGAAATGCTCCATTGACCCACAACGGAAGCAACCCTCAGATGTTCGTTTGGGGGAACTTGACCTTTGTGGTGACCTATTTGAAACTAAACTGCATATGTGTTGCCCCACAGTAGACAGTTGTTGCGTTAAGTCTGCCAAGCAGGATTCTATGTTCTTTAACCTTCGATCTATATCCCCTACTCTGCTACTCTGGTCACCCGACTTCTCCTGCCTAACAACTTTTGTCCTGTATGGACAGAATTTACTGACAAGGCCTGAGCCCGAACCAAGTCTCCATCAGCATCCATATCAGAAGTTGAGAATCGTACTTGGGGGCGTGGTGCCCTATCAGAAATGGAGGTGTTTACATACTGGCACCATTTAACCCTCTCTAAATTTAAAGCCTCCCCTAAAGGTGATGGTTTGAGAATGGCAACAGTGTGGCCTGCTTCTTTGTCCCAGCAGCTTTGCAAGAATTTCAGGACCATATACTGTTTAACTTTCCCTTTAGGGACACCACTGAAGGCTACAGTAGCGAGGAACATAACTATGTCCGCCCAGTCTCGTAAGGTCTCTGATGGTTCCTGTGTGCACTGCTGAAACTTGATTAAAGCAGTCTCGGGTAGTTCTTGGTCCCCGAATCTACGCCCCATATTTTTTACTAAAGTGAAATAGCGTAGAAATCTCTGGCTTTACCAGTTAAACACCAACATAATTGATCTCTTCTTTCCTGGGCTGTCCATTCAAAACTGTCGGCCAACTTAGTGAAGATGATGTAAAATGGTCTCCACTTACCCACACCATCATAAGTTACAGTCTTGGGTATTCTGGCCGGCCTATTTGATGGTCCTGCGTACTCCCTCTCTCCCGTACTCCGTGGTTGTGGGTAGGGGAGGGAGTCACAGAAGCTGGTGTTGTGCCCTGAAAAAGACGAGAAGCAGGATGCCCTTGAGCGACCTGGGCAGGGGTGGCCATAACTGGACTTTGCCGGTCAGCACCACCCTGTACTCCAGTGTCAGGCGAAACTGTGTAATCTGACATATGAAATGACGTTAGCGGATTCATCTGTGTAGATTGTACAGTACATTAGTGCTAGCCACACCACCTCTTACCGGACCATCCGAGACATGGGGCATGTACCCTGGGTAGTAGGTAGAGGGTTGTGGTTGTACCATGTACGGCATAATCGGCTGTTGCATAGGCATAGGTTGGTAGTAGGGTTAGGATAAATATGGATAAGTCGGTGGGTACATGTATTGTTGTTCCGGCCTCCCCCATGGTATATTTGGAGTAGCAAATGTATTTAATTGCGAGGGGCTTGGTAACCTAGTCCCTACACTGTACCCACCCCTAGGGTTACCATAAGTACTACCTGTTCTAGCCCTAACTGCCGGTTGGCCTTCCGAAGGGTGAACCCTTGAATCAATAACTTTCAAAACAATCTATTGTCAGGTCTCCTGTCGGTTGGTAAACATTCGTTGTTACTGAAGTTGTTAGAGCTACTGAAGTCATTGCCATTGTCGGCTTAGTGGTTGTTGTTGTTGTTGGTGGTGGTGGTGGTGGTGGTGGTGGTGCAATAGAAGTGTCAACTAAGCCTCCACCACCAGTTAATGGGAAAACAGCAGACATGTGGGAACTTATTGAAAGATGGTATGCTTGATCTGTCGAGGGAGTTAGGGCTGCCGCCATATCTAACCCTAGATTGTCATCAACTTCTGGCGCGGCTTGTAGTGCCAATGCAGGCGTAAAATCAACCCTATTTAAAAAGTCGTTAGAGACTTTAAAATGAGGCAACTCCCTTAAATTTTCAAATTTCAAGTCCCCAATAGCGTCTCTAAGACTAATAATGGCTTCAGCAGTTTTCCTACCGATATTTGAAACCGCTAACAATTCCCTCTGACTACAAATATTAATGTAGAGGGGATTGTGTTCCATTGTCAGATTAAAGTACTACCGTTATTTGACGTTAAATACATACACCCCGGCGACCCAACTCTTGAAATGAAGCTAGGTACGTGTAAGTGACTCTGCCTGTATGTAAATCGTCAAACTTCGATAAATTTGATTAGGGCGTTCCCAACAGGTAGACGTCCTAAAAAAATTGATTACAGTTGCTAAATACTAGGTACCAGATATATATACAAGTTAAATTAATTTAACAGGCAATTACCGTGAATACCTTAGATCTAGAACGTGTAAAAATACTGTCCTTACTGAGGTTACTAAAGTATACCAGAGCAAGTGACAAAAAAATTAAGTTTCCAAACGACCCTCTCCTAATCAGACGAAAGCAAAAAAACAAGAATAAGATAGGTTGACTACACTAATTGGTAATCACCCCGGAAAATTTAGTGGTAGCTCAAATCAAAAGGAGGAGTAAGCAAATAATGCAACGAATCGCCTCATTATACGACGGCTCACAAGATGCTATTGAAATGTGCAAAAATAAATTCGCAGTATCAGTGCACTCGGGCCTTTTCAAAGACAAAAAGTTTGCAGAATTTGGAAAGCAATCGAAATACTAATAAATTAGAAACGAAAACTAGACGGTTAGAGTACGCTTTTAAATAAATTGTAACCAACCAAAACTGAAAGGCGGATCGTTGAAAACTTTACAGGCAAAAGAATTTGACAGCGAATAAATTACTTCGCCATGTGTACGTGGCAACGCACGCTTAGCCTACAAATGCGACGATTTTTCAGTGTAGACCAAAAACTTCTCCAATATTAATTTTTAAACAATTAGAGAAAATATGAAACACTGCAAACCTAACACGCATCAATAAACTAAACTGCTACGAGTGTAATTGATTTGCAATATCAATCAGACTACAATTTAATTTATGCAAAAACAAACTTGTCGCAGGAAATTCAAATACGATGTCGGCGAAAGTCCTTCGTCAACAAAGACCACCAATTTTTACTAAATTGAGGTACCGTAGTACGAAGGAAATATCGTTGCGCCAAAGCAGTTTTGCAATTTGACACGAACGTCGCCATTATTTGACTTGTAACCGAACTCTCTGAAGCAGTTCGTACAAATCAAATTAGCGAAACAATGCTCAATTTGTAACAAAGAAATTGTCACCGTAGTATGAAGAAAGTATCGAAACAAGTCGGCATTGACGTAGCGCCGAAGCAATTAGCAATTCAACACAAACGTTTTCTTTTTTGTGACCTGTAATCCGAAACCTCCGACGCAGTTCATACTGTCCAGCCGGCGTCAAAAGTATCACACAACAACTAATAAAAGATTTCCAACGCAAGCTCGAAAACGTCGCAGCGCCAGTGAAGAAATTTCCCTTTAGGGTAAACTTATATTGAACAGCACAGCTTGTAGCCCAACCAATATATTTAGTCACACCAATTTACACACTAAAATTGCCACACATAAATATCACACGGAGCGTAACTACTTACTTGTTTCAACTTTGCTGTCTATCCTTCGAGTGCCAGTATTTGCCAATCCGGATGGCGTAGTCAATTCTGACATAGAGGACACCATCCGCCACCTGGCTGACAGCTACACCATGGGCTGTGTGGACTGTCAGCAAGACGGTAGTCGGCAAATACCACACAGTGACCAAAGTAGACAGCATACAGCATCCAGGACCCATATTAAGTATCGGAATATTCTTCTATCATCATCAACTCTCAGTAGTGCAATCAGGTTTCGGATATATAATACCACGACATAGACTATACCAGGGTGAGCATCACTATGCATGGGGAACCAGTATTCATCTTTGTTATTCGTTTGCTGTAGTCGCAAAGACAGTTTGAAAATGTATCGCGCGTCATTTATATACCCAACCCAAGGTGTTAGATTCCTAACGAGAACCTTGAACCAATCAGACCTAGAGGATCAAACTTTTCCTCTAGCCCTCCAGGTGCGATTTGACATGGTGGCAGGGAAAACTACTGTGTTTGTAAGACTTGTTAGGTGTTGTTTGTTACAAATTGGTTAATCGATTTGACAGACAGCGAATCGAATCATAAGTCCGCCGTTGCTTTCTCCACATTCTTCTATCTTACAGGAATACAAACTTAGGATTATTGACCTTTGCCATAATCCCAACTTTTCCCACTGGTGAAAGGGAAAGGGCTACCTTAGCCTTAGAAGCCATACATGTGTCTGGTGTTCTTCACCATGAAGTCTAGCACTTGTGCAAGTGTGATCCCATGGCAGTTTACTACCAAAGTGGCCTTATTTACAATATATATAGGAGTTTTAGCCTTGGATTACCCTATACAGGGAGGTATGGCGAATCTATCTCTATAAAGAGACAGATTCCTGGCACCACTTGGAGAGCTTCCTGGTGAAGGGGGGGGGGGTCTGCTTACCATGGCTGTGTAACCAAAGTAACAGTGAGGGATGAATGCCTCCGTCCACTCTCCTATCAATGCTAGTGACCCCAGCAAACAATGGAGATGTATGGGTTGGCCCATCGCAGCAGGTCCTGGCTAATTGCAGGGTGGAGATGACGATCATGCAAAATTGCATTTTTTAAAATTCAAATACTACAACAAAGACCATCGTATATAAGTTGTCATACATATCTGAGAATAGCACAATGTTTAAAAACATTAATTCTAGTGACATCAGGTCTAAAATGAGTAAAGTTCTAGTTCTCCTTTTTGGAACATTATAACGTAAATTAGAGAGAATGTTTAGACAGCACTGGCAGTAATAAATTAAATACATCCTAGGGGCATAAATGCAGAAAAAACAACTAACATAATTGCAAACAGGCATCTTATATGCCATCCGTCGACGTTCTTGCAGGGACCATACCATGATGAATTGACGAACAAACACACAAACCATAGACTTCAATTCCCGAACAGTGTCTATTGAATGGCGAGCAAACATCTGAACCAAACACAGCATCCCCATACCATGATACACATGGCAATCTTTCCTTCCAACTTCCTCTTTTCGACCAGTGAGCGAAGTAGACAACATACAGCATTCAGGACCCGTACCAAACATCGGAATATTCTTCTATATGATCATCCACTCTCAGTAGTGCAACCAGGTTTCGAATATATAATATGACGACATAGACCAGGGTGAGCATCACAATGCATGGGGAACCAGTATTCATCTTTGTTATTCGTTTACTGGAGTCGCAAAGACTGTTTGAAAATGTATCGTGCGTCATTTATATACCCAACCCAAGGTGTTAGATTCCTAACGAGAACCTTGAACCAATCAGACCTAGAGGATCAAAATTTTCCTCTACCCTCTAGGTGCGCTTTGACATGGTGGCAGGGAAAACTATTGTGTTTGTAAGACTTGTTAGGTGTTGCTTGTTACAAATTGGTTAATTATTCGACAGGGAGTGCATGTGTTAGATTTGACAGACAGCGAATTATAAGTCCGCAGTTGCTTTCTCTCTACTCGGGCTACTTCCAGTGTTCTCTGCACCTGTACACTCATGAGCGTATCAAGTGAAAATGCAGCAGAAAACACTGCAAGCACGAGTGCAAATATGCCTGAGTACCCACACTGGAACTCATGTGACATGGGGTTCTCGATCTGTTATTATCACATATGTGTAAGTAACAGCAAATCTACATAAAAATCGTACACGCTACTACACATATATCCTTGCCACACATGTACATAGTGTCTATGTCAATTAACAGGTTTGTAAATATATGCACGACTTTGCCCTTTAACAATGGGAGAGGTTTTGTCGCCACTCTTACTCTCACTCGCTTCACGTATTTTCTCCTTGTTTTTAAAACAAAAACACGAAATTGTCGTATTTTCACTCAACATTTCTTTATTATTCAGAAAACTATTAAAATGAAATCAAAATCAAAGTGTATACATCGTTTTTAAAAACAAAAACACGAAATTGCCACAATCCACTGAGCATTTCTTTATTACCCAGAAAACTATAAAAATGAAATCAAAATCTATACATCGTAAATCCTTCTTTCCAAAAACCTTGCATTTAGCATTGATAATAGTTATTTCAACACAAAAGCTATTTACAGCTGCTATTTGTTGACTTATATTATCTCTATAGTTTTCGTTCCATTCTGATTGAGACTCTGTTACTGAAATGAAAATTTTCAACACAAAAATGTTTAGATCTAATTTCAATCTGATGTTTGTTACGCAAATGAAGCGATCACCTTTCTTCTTGAAATCTCATTTTTTTTCCGGCGATATCATCAATAACTTCAAAATTTTCTCTTATATACAATTTCTTTCTTTCTTTAAAACCTGTTGAAATATTTTTAAGAAATGGTTTAAATGCTGTCAGGCATGGGAAAAGGACACTTCTCCGAGAATCAGTGGCACAATTGGAAAATGGATAAACGAAAAACTAAAAAATCATTTCATTTTTCCTGTTTGCAATTAAAAATAACAATTAACAAAATATTTCCGCGTTTCATATTTACAATTGAAAAACGAAAACTTCATTTAGCTTACCATGGCTGTGTAACCAAAGTAACAGTGAGGGATGAATGCCTCCGTCCACTCTCCTATCAATGCCAGTGACCCCAGCAAACAATGGAGATGTATGGGTTGGCCAGTTACAGCAGGTCCTGGCTAATTGCAGGGTGGAGTGAACTACTACAAAAAAGACCATCGTATATAAGTTGTCATACATATCTGAGAATGGCACAATGTTTAAAAACATTAATTCTAGTGACATCAGGTCTAAAATGAGTAAGTTCTAGTTCTCCTTTTTGGAACATTAAAACGTAAATTAGAGAGAGAATGTTTGGACAGCACTGGCAGTAATAAATTAAATACGTCCTAGGGGCCCAAATGCAGAAAAAAAACTAACATAATTGCAAACAGACATCTTATATATCATCCGTCGACGTTCTTGCAGGGACCATACCATGATGAATTGACGAACATACACACAAACCATAGACTTCAATTCTCGAATAGTCTCTATTGAATGGCGAGCAAACATCTGAACCAAACACAGCATCCATACCATGATACACATGGCAATCTTTCCTTCCAACTTCCTCTTTTCGACCAGTGAGCGAAGTAGACAACATACAGCATTCAGGATCCGTACCAAACATCAGAATATTCTTCTATGATCATCCACTCTCAGTAGTACAACCAGGTTTCGAATATATAATATGACGACATAGACCAGGATGAGCATCACAATGCATGGGGAACCAGTATTCATCTTTGTTATTCGTTTGCTGGAGTCGCAAAGACTGTTTGAAAATGTATCGTGCGTCATTTATATACCCAACCCAAGGTGTTAGATTCCTAACGAGAACCTTGAACCAATCAGACCTAGAGGATCAAAATGTTCCTCTACCCCTCTAGGTGCGCTTTGACATGGTTGCAGGGAAAACTATTGTGTTTGTAAGACTTGTTAGGTGTTGCTTGTTACAAATTGGTTAATCATTCGACAGGGAGTGCTTGTGTTAGATTTGACAGACAGCGAATCATAAGTCCGCAGTTGCTTTCTCTCTACTCGGGCTACTTCCAGTGTTCTCTGCACCTGTACTCTCATGAGCGTATCAAGTGAAAATGCAGCAGAAAACACTGCAAGCACGAGTGCAAATATGCCTGAGTACCCACTCTGGAACTCATGTGACATGGGATTCTGTTATTATCACATATGTGTAAGTAACAGCAAATCTACATAAAAATCGTACACGCTACTACACATATATCCTTGCCACACATGTACATATTTGTGTCTATGTCAATTAACAGGTTAATTTTGTAAATATATGCACGACTTTGCCCTTTAACAATGGGAGAGGTTTTGTCGCCACTCTTACTCTCACTCGCTTCACGTATTTTCTCCTTGTTTTTAAAACAAAAACACGAAATTGTCGTATTTTCACTCAACATTTCTTTATTATTCAGAAAACTATTAAAATGAAATCAAAATCAAAGTGTATACATCGTTTTTAAAAACAAAAACACGAAATTGCCACAATCCACTGAGCATTTCTTTATTACCCAGAAAACTATAAAAATGAAATCAAAATCTATACATCGTAAATCCTTCTTTCCAAAAACCTTGCATTTAGCATTGATAATAGTTATTTCAACACAAAAGCTATTTACAGCTGCTATTTGTTGACTTATATTATCTCTATAGTTTTCGTTCCATTCTGATTGAGACTCTGTTACTGAAATGAAAATTTTCAACACAAAAATGTTTAGATCTAATTTAAATCTGATGTTTGTTACGCAAATGAAGCGATCACCTTTCTTCTTGAAATCCCATTTTTTCCGGCGATATCATCAATAACTTCAAAATGTTCTGTCATATACAATTTCTTTCTTTCTTTCTTTAAAACCTGTTGAAATATTTTTAAGAAATGGTTTAAATGCTGTCAGGCATGGGAAAAGGACACTTCTCCGAGAATCAGTGGGACAATTGGAAAATGGATAAACGAAAAACTAAAAAATCATTTCATTTTTCCTGTTTGCAATTAAAAATAACAATTAACAAAATATTTCCGCTTTTCATATTTACAATTGAAAAACGAAAACTTCATTTAGCTTACCATGGCTGTGTAACCAAAGTAACAGTGAGGGATGAATGCCTCCGTCCACTCTCCTATCAATGCCAGTGACCCCAGCAAACAATGGAGATGTATGGGTTGGCCAGTTACAGCAGGTCCTGGCTAATTGCAGGGTGGAGTGAACTACTACAAAAAAGACCATCGTATATAAGTTGTCATACATATCTGAGAATGGCACAATGTTTAAAAACATTAATTCTAGTGACATCAGGTCTAAAATGAGTAAGTTCTAGTTCTCCTTTTTGGAACATTAAAACGTAAATTAGAGAGAGAATAATTGGACAGCACTGGCAGTAATAAATTAAATACATCCTACGGGCCCAAATGCAGAAAAAAAAACAACTAACATAATTGCAAACAGACATCTTATATATCATCCGTCGACGTTCTTGCACGGACCATACCATGATGAATTGACGAACAAACACACAAACCATAGACTTCAATTCTCGAATAGTCTCTATTGAATGGCGAGCAAACATCTGAACCAAACACAGCATCCATACCATGATACACATGGCAATCTTTCCTTCCAACTTCCCCTTTTCGACCAGTGAGCGAAGTAGACAACATACAGCATTCAGGACCCGTACCAAACATCGGAATATTCTTCTATGATCATCCATTCTCAGTAGTGCAACCAGGTTTCGAATATATAATATGACGACATAGACCAGGGTGAGCATCACAATGCATGGGGAACCAGTATTCATCTTTGTTATTCGTTTGCTGGAGTCGCAAAGACTGTTTGAAAATGTATCGTGCGTCATTTATATACCCAACCCAAGGTGTTAGATTCCTAACGAGAACCTTGAACCAATCAGACCTAGAGGATCAAAATTTTCCTCTACCCCTCTAGGTGCGCTTTGACATGGTGGCAGGGAAAACTATTGTGTTTGTAAGACTTGTTAGGTGTTGCTTATTACAAATTGGTTAATCATTCGACAAGGGAGTGCATGTGTTAGATTTGACAGACAGCGAATCATAAGTCCGCAGTTGCTTTCTCTCTACTCGGGCTACTTCCAGTGTTCTCTGCACCTGTATTCTCATGAGCGTATCAAGTGAAAATGCAGCAGAAAACACTGCAAGCACGAGTGCCTGAGTACACACACTGGAACTCATGTGACATGGGGTTCTGTTATTATCACATATGTGTAAGTAACAGCAAATCTACATAAAAATCGTACACGCTCCGACACATATATCCTTGCCACACATGTACATAGTGTCTATGTCAATTAACAGGTTTGGAAATATATGCACGACTTTGCCCTTTAACAATGGGAGAGGTTTTGTCGCCACTCTTACTCTCACTCGCTTCACGTATTTTCTCCTTGTTTTTAAAACAAAAACACGAAATTGTCATATTTTCACTCAACATTTCTTTATTACTCAGAAAACTATTAAAATGAAATCAAAATCAAAGTGTATACATCGTTTTTAAAAACAAAAACACGAAATTGCCACAATCCACTGAGCATTTCTTTATTACCCAGAAAACTATAAAAATGAAATCAAAATCTATACATCGTAAATCCTTCTTTCCAAAAACCTTGCATTTAGCATTGATAATAGATATTTCAACACAAAAGCTATTTACAGCTGCTATTTGTTGACTTATATTGTCTCTATAGTTTTCGTTCCATTCTGATTGAGACTCTGTTACTGAAATGAAAATTTTCAACACAAAAATGTTTAGATCTAATTTAAATCTGATGTTTGTTACGCAAATGAAGCGATCACCTTTCTTCTTGAAATCCCATTTTTTCCGGCGGTATCATCAATAACTTCAAAATTTTCTGTCATATACAATTTCTTTCTTTCTTTAAAACCTGTTGAAATATTTTTAAGAAATGGTTTAAATGCTGTCAGGCATGGGAAAAGGACACTTCTCCGAGAATCAGTGGGTAAATTGGACAATGGGTAAACGAAAAACTAAAAAATCATTTCATTTTGCCTGTTTGCAATTAAAAATAACAATTAACAAAATATTTCCGCTTTTCATATTTACAATTGAAAAACGAAAAATTCATTCAGCTTACCATGGCTGTGTAACCAAAGTAACAGTGAGGGATGAATGCCTCCGTCCACTCTCCTATCAATGCCAGTGACCCAAACAAACAATGGAGATGTATGGGTTGGCCAGTTACAGGAGGTCCTGGCTAATTGCAGGGTGGAGTGAACTACTACAAAAAAGACCATCGTATATAAGTTGTCATACATATCTGAGAATGGCACAATGTTTAAAAACATTAATTCTAGTGACATCAGGTCTACAATGAGTAAGTTCTAGTTCTCCTTTTTGGAACATTAAAACGTAAATTAGAGAGAGAATGTTTGGATAGCACTGGCAGTAATAAATTAAATACATCCTAGGGGCCCAAATGCAGAAAAAAAAACTAACATAATTGCAAACAGACATCTTATATATCATCCGTCGACGTTCTTGCAGGGACCATACCATGATGAATTGACGAACAAACACACAAACCATAGACTTCAATTCTCGAACAGTCTCTATTGAATGGCGAGCAAACATCTGAACCAAACACAGCATCCATACCATGATACACATGGCAATCTTTCCTTCCAACTTCCTCTTTTCGACCAGTGGACGAAGTAGACGGCATAGAGCATCCAGGACCCATAAAAACATCGGAATATTCTTCTATCATCATCCACTCTCAGTAGTGCAACCAGGTTTCGAATATATAATATGACGACATAGACCAGGTTGAGCATCACAATGCATGGGGAACCAGTATTCATCTTTTTTTGTTATTCGTTTGCTGGAGTCGCAAAGACAGTTTTTAAACGTATCGCGCGTCATTTATATACCCAACCCAAGGTGTGAGATTCCTATCGAGAACCATGCACCAACAAGACCTAGAGGATCAAAATTTTCCTCTACCCCTCCAGGTGCGCTTTGACATGGTGGCAGGGAAAACTATTGTGTTTGTAAGACTTGTGTTGTTTGTTACAAATTGGACAATCACTTGACAGGGAGTACACGTGTTAGATTTGACAGACAACGAATCAAAAGCCCGCAGTTGCTTTCTCCACATTCTTTTTTTTACAGGAATACAAACTTATGTATCGTACACAGGGGCTGCACACTATGTAATGAAGGTATAGACTGTAGCATTCCTCGCTAAATGCATGCAATGACGGATAAACGCCGATATTGTTGAAGTTCTGAGGTCCAATCCTGAAAGTAAACTGAACTGTTGTTACAATTGTGTGAATATAGAGAAATGACTATAAGCAGCAAACCTCACAGTAAAATATTTACTGCAACTACTGCTACTGGTATATATTTACTAAGTAAAGAATTAGAATTCTAACTTCTTTCTGAAGTTCCAACTTCTCGCCATCTTCATTCTGCTCCTCTGATGCTATCTTTGATACCACCTCTGTTGTGTTCGCATAATGATATACACTGGAATAGTCACTAGGAGATTGACTAATAACATAGCTTTTATTAGACAGTGTTAAACCGTTTATGAAGAAAGATAATAACTTTTATCCCACTTCATATATCTCTAGGCTTTGCCCTGGCAATTGTTTATGTTTATATAAAATTTAGTCATGAACAATATTGGACAGTCTCTGCCAAATCTTTCAAGCAATTTCCCTCTAATTTTACGATGTCAGTCCTAACCTCACTGTCTGATGGCATGTTTTGCATCCATCATTCGGCTTCATCAGCTAAATACAGTACAATTCCCCTAGCTTGCCTTTTCGGTGACCATCTCTTAAAATCGGCAAAGTCTCTATATTGACGTAGCCAACGACTTGCGTTTTCATACTCCCTCCCATAATATTTGCCTAGTCCGGTTGACAATGTTTCTTCATCTCTAAATTCCGCATTCAATTGTTTTGTCATTTAGACAAGTTAACATTGATTGTAGTTGCGAATCTACTTGCCTTTTCCATTCCATTTCGGCATTAGGTTCAGCAACCGCAGCCACATCTTCATTATTAAAGTTTATGTATTGATCACTTCCTCGTCTTGCGCTTGGTGTTCAATGCCTTCTCTTAGATTTTCAGGCATCATCTGCTCCTCTGGAACCTGGTCTTGGTGTTCAGCCATTCTTTTCGTATATTGTTCTTTGGTTTATCAGTTATGTTGTTTCTGTTCGTTTGTACAGTTGCCCGGGTAATCTCTAGTTTCGCTCACCAAGAGAAATTGGAATTAAATTGTCACCAACTATTTGATGATAAGTATCTTTATCCTTCACTATGTCCTTTCTATTACACCCCTTACTTCTTCTTTGAGCTCTTAAACTATATGTTTCCCCACTTTTGCCCTGGTCACTAAATGGCTCTAAATTTTGATGTATGGGCTTTAGTAGATTAAATTTGGTTTGTTTTGTTGTCTTCGACAGTCTCTGGCTATGTGACTAATTTAACCACATGAATAGCAAGTTCTGTTTTCTTGACTCCCTCTATAACCCTGCCTGCAACTGTTTTCGAGATGTCCAAATTTATTACACTTAATACATTGTACCTTTTGAACACCGGGTGGTGCGCTTCTATATGCCGGTGTTCTTCGTACTACGTAGTTCACGGGCCAGGTCCCTCATCTGCTCTGTTAAAGTCTTGACTTCCTGCCTGAGCATTGTTCTCTATTCATCACTGTGTCCGTCCTCTGCTGCTATCTTTGTCACCACCTCAGCCGTCCTTGCATGGTGATATGCACTTGCATAGTCACTGGGGGATCTACTTATAACATAACTTTTGTTAGAAGGTTTCAAACCATTAATAAAGAATGATAACAACTCTTTGTCACTCTTCATGGCTTTTTCGGCCAATTCCCTGAGAGAAATTGCATATTTCTCCACATTCTGTCCTGGCAATTGTTTGTGTTTATATAAAATTTGATAATGGACCTATACTGGCCAATCTCTTCCAAATCTTTCTAAGAATTTGCCTTTCAATTTTGCTATATCTGTCCTGACTCCACTGTCATATGGAATGCTTTGTATCCACCATTCTGCTTCATCCACCAAATATCAAACGATCCCCTTTGCTTGTCTTTCTGATGACCACTTTTTGAAGTTGGCAAAGTCTCTATATCTTCGTAACCACCGACGTGCATTTTCAAATTCCCTCCCATGAAATTTACCTGGACCAGTTGATACGGTCTCCTGGTCCCTGTAATCACTGTTCATTTGTTTTAGGTCGACTAAGTACGTTAAAGTCGATCTTAACTGGAAGTCTACTTGCCTTTTCCATTCTTGGTCGTGGTCACCAGTTTCTTCGTCTTCTGCTTCATAATATCCGTAATTCACAACGACTTCTTCGTCATCATTTTCTCCCATCTGGAAATAAATTCTCGGGATCATCGGCTCTTCAATAGCGACATCCTGTTGTTCAACGATTTTTTGTTCAGCCATCGTCTTCTTGTATAGCTAATTTATCTTGTTGTTTATGTGGTCGGTTCATACAGCGCCCGGATCTACACCAAATGTTAAATCAATGTATTTACTGACAATCTATGAATCTCTTTTCGATATGCCAATAAGAACTATCGATTAACGTTTAGTAGGGAATTATACTCAGCAAGAGGTACACACGAAATCATTGTACAGAGATACGACCAGAATAAAATTTAAACTTCAAGATGATTTATTAGCTGACACCGGCAGGAACACCACTTCAATACAGATCTCGGGAGATTCAAAATCTACCCACAAACTCTCAAATTACTACAGATATAGCCCAAAAAGGCGGCGTTTGTCGATATGCAAAGCATATTAAAATTACAACACAATTCTTATTCTAAATCTGCATCCGGCGTCATGAAGCATTTCAAACATCCGATTGGTTGGGAGTTCACTATATTTACATATGATCACATGATATTCAAATTATTATTGCCACGCATCAATGTTCATTGCCATCTTAACAAATACTTTCAATAACAATATATTCTTATGACAGGTGATGCCGACTATCAATGTATACAATTTCTATTCCTTTGAAATTGTAATAAGTTTGTTTGACATTTAGCCGACATCGACGTCTCTAGACATCCTGTCTCTTTTTTGAAAGCTCATCCAATGGCTGCTTTCTTTCAAGCCCAGCACTCTAACTTGAACTTGACACTATCACTAACAGATTTATCACTGTCTGAACTTGTACTGAATCCACTCATATCGTAATAAGTCTCTTCATTGACACTAGTGTCTCTATCCTTACTTGTATTTTGCGATCCATTGTCGCTTATCAAACTTAACTCAATACTCTCTTTGTTATTACTTATTTTCCTTAAATTAGTGGGCGTTCGCGACTCTACATCTCTTTGATGTGATTTACCTAAACCTGTAGGTATTTGTGCGCTTTCTATGGACAAATATCCAACACTCAATTTATCTAGTTCCGCTGGACGGAGTGCTTTCTTATGTACTCCAAGTTTAGGAGGTGCACTCTTTACTGTGACAGGTTGAACCTCGTAAATAAATCCAACCTTAGCTTTAGGTCGTACTGATTGTGAATCTACAATAGTCTCAGGAGCCTTAGATGTATCATCTGTTTTAACAATAGTTGGCACTTTAGACTTGATTATACTTTTGGTGGGGGTAGTAGAGAGTACAGCCTTAACTGGGAGAGGGGGAACATCATTAGTTGTGTCAGTAGGGAAATCTTTATCGTTAGGTAAGTTACTACTAATATCGAAATGTTCAAACAGAGGGTTTGCTTGTGGATATATCTGCGTAGAAACCGAAGTTTGGGATGAGATGAAACTTTGTGACCCGTCTAAAGAGGATTTCCTTGTCAACGCAGAAGCCTGATGAGATGCGTTTCTTTCCGAAAGTGTAGTCATTGTTAAAGTAGGCGTAGAAAGTTGGGAGAATAGGGGCTTCTGGAGGAAGAAGAGAAGATTGGGTTCCACTACTTCTATACTTCCAGCAAACTTTTAGTTGCTGGTGATTGAGTTTCCAAGTTTGGCCAACTGGTTAGCCATACAATTAATTGAAGTCACCTCCGAGCAGGATAGGATGGCTGCCTCGAAATTATGATTGTAAAGAGTTGAAAAAGGGTGATAGATAACTCGATTACAGCCATAGATGTTGACCATGTTGAGTGTTATACCACTAACATAAGACCACTCTCCCTTCATTGTCTTTTTTAATGTTACTGTGTTGGATATGTGAGTTAGAAGAGAAAAGATTACCAACCCCCTTGCTACTGTTTGAACCAAGACGCAAACTGGCATCTCCTGCCCACTCTCCTGACCACTGTCTTTCTTCTTCAGTCGAGCTTGTGTGTGTTTCTTGTGTGAAGATGGTGAAATCATTGACTGTACATGTGTATTCTAGCAAATCATTTATGGCTCATATTGTGCATATATAACCTTTAAGTTGTACAAATGTACATTTGTATATTGAGGATCTACGTTCGTAGTCAAAGAAGGTCCAACGAAAGTATATAGCCTCTAAGAGATGTCATGTCGCTCCACCCTCACCTGTCTGGTTCTATGGAAGACTTACAGGTGTGGACCAATGTGTGTGGACGCCCCGTCATCGTGCCGTACCTGCCTACTGGCATAATCTTGAAAAATTATACCTTGACACAAGAATGCACAAAATATAAGCAAGATCGTACATTTCAGTGCAATCAGCCAGAGGTACAGAAAAAAAAACATTATGTGATGTAAACGACAAACTAAAATATAAGAAGCCTTTTATATTAACTGTCCATCTCCAAGTCACCAGCTGGTACCACAACCCATGTTGCTTACACATGAAGACAGAAAGTACGTTCACATTCACTGTCTGTCAATCTATTCAACTCAGCGTTGGTAAATCGTCACTTCAACTTGTTCTAAAACTGTTTCAGAAGTACTTTGAATATAAGATGGTTTGGTACCTTGTTTTCTAATCAAAAGCTTAACCGTGTTGTTATCTATAAGAGAAAGAAAAGTTTATCAATATTTAAGGATTGTTCTCCGAAATATCCCAAATTTCAAAACGATTACCTTGCTACGGGTACTTCCGTTGTCCTCTTTATGAGTAAATTCGTTATCTTTGTCATGCGGGTACTTATGTTGTCTTTGTCAGGGGTACTTTCACAGTCTTTGTCTAAGGAATTTTCTTTTTCTTTGTCGGGGGCATTCTGATTTTCTGGCGTGTTTCCTTCTTCTATGGGATTGCCGTCTTGGGGAACAGCTGGTTTTTCTCCTTCTGGCTCTCCCAATCCACATTTTCGAAAGTGTTACTCTATTCGCAAATGAAAGTGCGCAATTTCTGTATACGTGACCATTCTGACCACATAATGTACATTTAACGTCATTTTCACAATCTTCGGCCGTGTGACCTAACTCTAGACATTTGAAACATTTCAAGTTCTTGCAATCTTTACCGAAGTAGCCAGATCGACCAAACCTTGCACACTGTGTGGTTGCGTCAGATAGGAGAACCAAGTGTTACGGCTGCCAATACGCAAAACAGAAGGGATGTTGCATTTCATGTTTATTTTCGACTTTGAATACATAGGAAACTCTTGATAAACACACTTACGTGAAGCAATTATTTCCCCATACATAGTGTATAGTGGGAAAGTGAAGTAAATTCCCTCTTCGGGTAAACTTACTTTTAGTTACTTTATCACGATTTGTAGTCCAACCAATATATATTTCTTCATCACACCCATTTTCACAGTAAGTATCTACATACAGTTATCACACAGTAAAGTGATGTGAACCCAATTTTCCCCTCTGGTGGTGGAATATAGAGGTTCACTTGATTATTGACCTTTACCATAAGCCCAATTTTTCCCACTGGTGAAAGAGAAGGGGCTACTTTCGCTTTAGAAGCCATACATGTGTATGGTGTTCTTCACCGTGAGTTCTAGTACTTGTGCAAGTGTGATCCCACGGCAGTTTACTACCAAGGTGGCCTTATCTCCAATATATATAGGAGTTTTAGCCTTGGATTACCTGGTACAGGGGGGTATGGCGAATGTATCTCTATAAAGAGACAATTTCCTGGCACCACTTGGAGGGCTTCCTGCTGAAGGGGGGAGAATCTGCTTACCATGGCTGTGTAACCAAAGTATCAGCGAGGGATGAATGCCTCTGTCCACTCTCCTACCAATGCTAGTGACCCCAGGAAACAATGGAGATGTATGGGTTGGCCAAAGTAACAGCAACAGCAGGCCCTGGCTAATTGCAGGGTGGAGATGACAATCTTACAAAATTGCATTGTTTGCCAATATCTTTGGTTTCTTGACTCGTAATTATGGTCAAACGTAGCTTTATTCTCACATATGTCTGAAAGTATACAGAAAGGTACTAGTATAGCCGTACTGGCCACGTCTGCATTTCTGTTAGCAAACTGTTAATGTAAGTGATCTCTCGCCAATTATAAGATTAGGAATGTTTTAATTTAGATAAGAGGAGAAGAATGGACAATGCGTCTTTATTTAGTCAAAGAAAAGATAGAATTACATACAGCCTCAGACTGCTAGTGGTCTGAGATATAGCTGAGAGCAAAGTAACCAGGAAAAGAAAAAGAAATAGTTTTAAAACTCAATGAATGAATTGATCAATATCACACACAAAATAAGTTATATTGTATCACAAAAATTGATCATTTAATCGATCAATCATTCAACCAAATAATAAATCAATATGGTAACTTACTTTTTATTATTTATTACATATTTTGGAGCATTCAGGACACACTTGAGTAAAATATTACTATTATTAGCAACAGCACTGGCAGTAATAAATTAAATGCATCCTTGGGGCCCAAATGCAGAAGAAACAACTAACATAATTGCAAATAAACAGACTTATATACCATCCATCGACGTTCTCACAGGGACCATACCATGATGAATTGACGAACAAACATGCAAACCATAGACTTCCATTCTCGAACAGTCTCTATTGAATGGCGAACAAACATCTGAACCAAACACAGCATCCATACCATGATACACATGGCAATCTTTTCTTCCAACTTCCTCGTTTCGACCAGTGAGCAAAGTAGACAACATACAGCATTCAGGACCCGTACCAAACATCGGAATATTCTTCTATGATCATCCACTCTCAGCAGTGTAACCAGGTTTCGGATATATAATACGACGACATAGACCAGGGTGAGCATCACGATGCATGGGGAACCAGTATTCATCTTTGTTATTCGTTTGCTGGAGTCACAAAGACAGTTTGAAAATGTATCGCACGTCATTTATATACCCAACCCAAGGTGTTAGATTCCTAACGAGAACCTTGAACCAATCAGACCTAGAGGATCAAATTTTCCTCTACCCCTCTAGGTGCGCTTTGACTGGTGGCAGGGAAAACTATTGTTAGGTGTTGTTTGTTACAAATTGGTCAGTCATTTGACAGGGAGTACAGTGTTAGATTTGACAGACAACGAATCAAAAGTCCGCAGTTGCTTTCTCCACATTCTTTTACTTTAAAGGAATACAAACTTATGTAACGTACACAGGGGTTGCACACTATGTAATGAAGGTATAGACTGTAGCATTCCTCGCTAAATGCATGCAATGATGGATAAACATGGCTGTGAATGCCATCCTCTGTAAGAAACGTCAAATCACCCTCCAATGAATCAACACACTGAGCGAGTTTCAAATTGGTGGGCTCAGTGTGAACTTTTGTGGAATCGGAGCCCATCCAAAATCCATACACAACTGCTGTATCACTGGAAGGTAAACATCCATGATCAATGTGCCTGCCGGTATGCACAACTGCTCTGCACTCAATTCAACAGCAGGGTCAGACTCTGGTCTGGCCTCACCCAATATGCAGTCACGCAGCATCCTCAGTGCAAAGGAAATAAACCTTGTTTCTGACCATTGGACAGTCACTCTCCCAAAGTGTTGGGGGATGTTTTTTAAGGAGCATATGTTCGTTCATTCATTTTTTGCACTTCTCCCTACACTCCAGTATAGGACAAAGGACAGTATCCATTGGCATCCTGCCTCATGTCTGAGGGGGAGGGTGTGTGAGGGGACTGGGCTCTGCCAAGTTGATTTGGCCTTTACAAATCATCACCCTGTGAGGTCCAATCTCTCCTCATTTTGAAATGTTACTTCCATCATCGAGAAATGGCAGTCTTGGGAGTCCCCACAGGGGTTCACCTCAGAATTCGAAATCATCATTGAGTTTGCCTGGCTATGATTTCTTTTCCTCCGACGCCTACTACATGATTTGCTAGTCCCTTGGGTTACTTCAGGCTGCCCTTCAGCTAACCCTTGGGAAGAAACCATTGTATGGGGGATTTGAAGCCTCTGTCCTGCGCCCTCTCTTCTCTCTGGCAGTTCCATGAGATGCCATCTGGTGACAGCTCCTTTTGACCTTGGTTCACCAGTAGGATTGCTCTAATGGCTGCCCCCTGTGAGTGCGCAGATAGTTAATGTTGCTGCCAGCTTTCCACAATCTCAGGGAACTTGGTACGGTAATCCTTGACCATGCCGTCATCTGGGACAGAGTAGTCAGCCACGTGGTTTTTTTGGGTTTAGGTGGGTTTAGGCATTTGCTGCCTATCCCTATGGAATAGATTCCCATCAATCCAATTGCACTCATGACCAGCCGCAATCCATCTCTAGCTGTAGCTGGATTTTAGAAATAAAGTGCCAATTCCCAACACGCCTGACCAATGCACACTGACCTTTAAGAGCTTCCCTTTTGTTTGGAAAGGAAGAGGTGGCGAGTCTCTCTGCAAATCTGGACCATGTTATCAAAATTTCCATTTTGTTTGCCCTTTTAACTCGTCTCTGTGCTTGTTCTTCTTGATAGGCCTCCTGCATCCCTTGGTCCATTTGTCTTTCCAGTTGTCATTCTGTCTTTGGCTTGGGACCTTCACTCATGTTGTCATCTATTTCTCCTTTGCTATTGTTATATATCAGCCATAGTCTTGAGGGGTCGGTAGCATGTCCCTTGATACCAAACACAAGGTCTGAAGGCTGGTTGACCTCACGACCCAAAAGTTTGTTTAGTGTGAAGTCGGTATTCCTATCCAGGGTAGTAGGGATGGGATCAGAATTTACTGTAGAGGGGTCTGAAACGAAAGTACTGTGGTCAAAAAATGTTTCGCAGCCCCCTCCCCACCCCCGACCCCACACACACTTTGCATTCTCATAAAATCACTGAAATGAACCCAAGAATTTTCGTAGCCCCCCCCCCCCGCAACACATATTTTAATGTATAATTATACAGTACCTCCGGTCCCTCCCCCACCCCTCCACTCCACTTCATAGGTGGAAATCTACTTCAACATCCATAGTTACTACCCGGTCTATGTCTAACTGCGCATGCTGATTGGCTTTCCGATGGGTTACCCCTTAAATTTACAACTTCTATTACAGAATCTATCATAGCATCCAGGGTCGGTTGATGGACCTCTGTCGATAAAGATGTTGGTCTATCTTCCGAGGATGTTGACATGGTTTGTTTATTAATGCTAGCAGTTGTTGGAGGTGGTGCATTTGTAGAAGTTTGACCCTAGTGGTTACTAGCTAATGGGTATGCTGCGATTGGGTTCAAAATTGAGAGATCGAAAGGTCGATCTGTCGACAGAGTTAGGGCTGCTGCCATGTCTAAACATAGATGTTCATCCACCTCTAGTGCAGCCTTAGTGCAGACGCGGGCGTAGTCTTGCTGCTAGACGTTCGGGCTTTCTTTCGATGCTATAACTATAAGCGAACGAAGTTCGCATGTGAGGGCCTGCCCGAACACGGTTCCATCCTCGATAGCGTTGTTCGACTGTGTGTCGTATTTTATCGGAAGAACATCCGAGGGCTAGCTGATAGACTAACGCGGGCGTAAAGTCAACCCTATTTAGAAAGTCGCTGGAGACTTTCAAGTGTGGTAACTCCTCAAATCCCCAATTGCTTCTTTAAGATCTATAAGAGCTTCCGCAGGTTTCTTACCAATGTTAGAAATCTGAGTCAACAATTCTCACTGACTACAAATATTAATGTACAAGGGGATTCGATTACATAGTCAGATTGAAATATTACCATTATTTGACGTAATACTTACACTCACCCCGGCGACATAACTCTGATGGAAATGAAGCAGAGTAAGTTTGTCACACTACCTTTAATTTAAATTGTCAAACTTTGATAGATTTGAATAGTGCGTTGCGTTCTTTCTCGACACTGTGTGAGAAGAGCCACTGGCTCAACAGTCTATCGAGATTAAATAAAGTCTAATAATAATAATAAACTGGTAAACGACCTATAAAATTACAGTACAGTTACTAAATATTAGACACCAGATTATATACAGGTTAAACAAGTTAAATAAGTACTTACCGTGAATACCTTAGATTTCGAAGTGTAAGAATGATGTCTTGACTGAAGCTACTAAAAGTATTCGAAAGCAAATGACAAAAAAATTGAGTTTTCGATGCCTAGTCAGATAAAAGCAAAAAAAAAAACAAGAGTAAAGTTAGGTTAACTATATGTAATTAGTGACAACCCGGAAAATTTAGTGGAAGCTCTTGAAAGAAGGATTTCAAACGATTGCAAACTATGTAAAGAATTGCCTAAAACGATGCGCAAGACGTTAATGAAATGTGGAAAATACATTTGCAGTATCATATCAATGCACTCGGGCCGTTTCAAAGACAAAAACGTTTGCGCAATTTGGAAAGTAATCGAAATTATAATAATTTATAAACGAAAACTCCCTAGGCGGTTAGCGTACACTTTTGAATAAATTGTAAATGACCAAAACTGATAGGTGGATCGTTGAAAACTATTACAGGATAAAGACAATCAACAGTGGAATAAATTATCTCGCCATGTGCTCGTATGTGGCTGGCAATGCACGTCTATCCTAGAAACGCGACGATAGTTCAATGTCAAGTAACATTCTCCAATATTAAATTTCACACTAAAACTGTACAGCTGATGCGAATGACCCTTGTCATGATGAAAGTAACTATTATTCAGTTCCTGTATTCCTTTGTTTTGGGATGTGGGAAATGTGGTATGGAGAAAGACTGTAATAATAGTATTAATACACATTTACATAGAAAGTAACATACGGCGAGTCGTTCCGCCCTTACCGACCCCGTCGCCGCCGGGTTGACTGGTGTGTGAGGGCGCCCCGCGTCATGGCGTATGGTTTAAATACAGACTAACCTTTGCAGTGATATCGAAGTATATTGTTTTCGGTTCATTTGCATTATCTTAAGTTCAATCTGTGGACTTTATCTATTGAGATGCCATCATCTCCTGGTTTTCATTTTGCCATCTATTTAGTTTGTAATATAGACACAGAAAATGTCCGAAAGAAGTAATTATACTCTAGGGCTGAAATTGAATTTCGATCAATGATATCAGCTCACATGCTTCCATGGATCCATTGAGCGTTAAAATATTTAACAGTGCTAGTGTAAACTCATTTATATAATAAAACTTTTCTTCCAACCACAAAGTTGAAAATTGTGACCTGAAATTTTCGATACAGTGACTTGTCAACACAGGTAAATTTTCATTTGTTCTCAATCACAAGTTATTCAAAACAACACTGTCATCATTTACCACAGGTGTGTGATGCACATGGGGAAGAAGGGGGAGGGGGGCTGTGCGAAATCAGCAGAGGCACGGACTGTTGCTTAAAATATGACCCTACCCGACTCCGTTGTGCTATAAAATGACCCTCTATCAATTTCCTTCTTTCTCTAAAACATTACTAAACCTGTTGAAATATTTCAAAAATATGGTTTAAATGCTGTCAGGCATGGAAAAAGACACTAATCCGAGAATAAGTGGGATTTAATCCAACTGCTGCCATCACGTTGACAGTTTTAAAACGCTGGTTATTTCCCCCTACTGCCACCACAGTGAATTTGTGTGAAGGCGCTGCATTAATCAATACATGTGTTTAGATCTTACTGGCTGAGCTGAAGAATAAGGCCAGAAAGTTAACTCCTAAACACTAAGACTAAGAGTATGGGAACACTCCCGATAAAAGTCCACATCTCCACAACATTATCCCGTAAAAATATACTCCTGTGAGCTCCGAATCCACTTCTCGCCTCACATTGCAACAGACAATTAATTCACGACATGGATCGATGTCGGCAGCAAATCATAATGTTAACCATAACCATAAATTGATTGAAACGCCAAAGAAAACACAAACCCTAACCCATAGCAGCAGTGGGATATCGATGACAATGTAAAACCCGTGGCAGCGATGGGATGAGTCAAAATCACAAAATTATGCGAAGTTAGACAGCGAGTCAAAGTAAAATGTGGTGACCCTCCACCAACCCTATTTTCTAAAACCTGGCCTCCCCCGACTACCGATTTGTAATATTTGAACTCCCCCCCCACTCCCACTCCCACTCCCACCCCCACCCCCACCCCCACCCCCACCCCCGTAAGTTCCTGAGGGATTCCTTCAATGACGATGGCGCAAACCTGAATTGCATGCTGCCGGTGAATTTTTTGGTATGTGTATTGGTTTGTGTTGAACAAGTTACACAAAGGAAAATGGACAACATCGATGATAAAAAAAAATAAAAAAAACGCCGTGAAAAAGTCCGTAGTTGGGCCTAAAATCTCAATTGTGCTCTGGTTTACATAAAGTCAAAATATGAGTCTTGGCAGGGTTTGAAATCAACTCGTCCTGATCCCTCCCGCGGCCCGAATGGTTACTTCCTTTGAAAGGTAACTGAGGTCAAATATTACCCATAATGCTCATTGTAATACTTCCGGTAGCCATCTTAGCTTTGACGCGGTTGTTTTGTTTTTGTTTTCATTCAACTAATATTGAAAACAAGGGCACCCTTGGCTTTGCGTTTTGACAAATATGAGCT
This sequence comes from Glandiceps talaboti, assembly GCF_964340395.1. NCBI lineage: Eukaryota > Metazoa > Hemichordata > Enteropneusta > Spengelidae > Glandiceps > Glandiceps talaboti. The sequence continues at coordinate 11,252,927 of NC_135559.1, forward strand.
CAGCAGCAAAAGTGAGTATTTTATTTCTCAAGTCATTTTGCTTTCATCTGCGATATTCGTTAAAAGCTGCTAGCATCTGCTTTCAGAATGATTTGAAGGGCCATGAAAGCTCAGTGGAGTCAAAACTGCAGACGAAAACTGAAAAGAGTGCATCAGCCATCAATCATATCATACATCCATGATCATATATGCATGTTATAACGTTGCAAATCTTTACACAAGCGAAATAGGGACAAAATCATACGTTTAGAACGGAAGTTTCGAAATACCCAGACTCTGAAACAGCAGATATGCCCGATTATTCAGTCAGTGGACAGCTCTGTTTCAGTACGTAGTCCTGCTTGCTGACGGTGCACGGGTCTAGATTACTGGCATGGCCCTCAAGGAAGGGGACGACTTACTCCGTATGCTAGCAGGAGTGCAATTTCTACAACACATTTGTAGATATGTACTTGTGTTGTAAATGTGATGTGTAATATTCGTCCAATTTTAATTTGATTTAATCTTTGTAGGTTGGAGAGATATTTTCAGCTGCAGGGTCAGCCTTCAGTAAGCTAGGAGAACTGACGATGCAATTGCATCCTGCAGCTGACCAGTCACCATCAAGGTTAGATTCAGTCTTGCTTGTTTTCCCACAACTTTACAATTACCATATATCAATCTCTCAAAATGTGATATTTGAGGGAATCTTATAGGGGTACCCATGTTAACTTTTTTCAGCGAGGATATTGTATGTGTGCATCTCTTTGACTGTTGTGTACTGCTTTGACATTGAAGTTGTAAAAGTTTGCCTAAAGGTATTATTAAATTTCTGGTGCAACTTCAATGCAATGTATACATGCAAAATATAGTCACACCAATAGGGCATCTATGTTCTGCCAATGCATCTACATGTAGTATGGTTGTTTTCAATGCAGTTAATTCTCTCTCAGTTTTGAGAAGAAGGGTGGCATTTATATTAATGTTACTCCTCTTTGACAGTCAAAATGGATTGATTAATTGTGTTGTTACATGTGATGTTCCGTTTGCCAACTGACTGAAGATTTTATATTGATTTTTTTTTTCCTTTAACATACGCACTTTAAATCTTGCTGTTTGTATTTCGATGTTCTGTAATATTTAAATTGTTTTGTGATATGTTTTTGTTTGTTTTCTGGACTAAGTGTCTATAATCAGGTTTTCGTAATTAAGGTCGGTGTATTTCTTGGTTTCAGTGGAAAGTGGACAGATCAAGAAATAGAAATGTTGCGAGACACTATCAAGAGGTTTGGAGAAGATTTGAGTAAAATTAGTGAGCTCATCAAAACGAGAACAGTGTAAGTCGAGGCTTGCATTAATCTGATTAAAATTCGGTCATTTTGGACCGTACGTTTACTGTCATTTGTTCTTTTGTGAATGCTTGTTACATGCATCTGACACAATACCATAGGTTTTCCCGAACCCAATCTCGTACCGACAAGTAGCTGACTAGAATCCGTCTTATAATATAACCCTCAATGTTCAAAATTGAAAGAAAGAGAACCACCAAACAATAACAATATCATCGTTGTCTGCTCTGTACTCGGAACAGTTTTTGAACAGTGCACTGACTCTGAAGTACTGTACCTGTATGTTTGGACACATTACATGTTTTCATTGGTTGAGTGGATTCACTTCGTGCTCTCATGTGGCATTATGTCAGATGTACGTGTTCACAAAAGAACAAATGACAGTAAACGTAACAACCAAAAAGAAATCGCACTGTGTAGTCTACATCGGATTTTAATCAGATTGGGTATTTGCATTTAACTTCTATAAATCTATGCTGGTTTGTCAGATTTAGCTATTTCAGCCATTCTAGCTACAACTTTCCATTAATTTCAAATGGCCTAACCAACAACCACCGTATAAATTTGGTAATCTAGATAGGATGTTTAGTAGTCTATGTACGCATGACTCCAGTCAATTTTGAACCCTGCAGAGTACATATCTCAATACATAAACTCCAATAGTTGCTCATCTTGCATTGACGTTATCTAAATTCTACTTAATTACCATTGATATATACTGAATTAGGAACCACATTGCAACAATTTTTCAAAGAACTGGCATGCCACGGCCACTACACAGATTAGGGAAAATGTGTACTTTACTGGTATAAGGGATGTACTGAGATTAGGGCTTGTAGCTGGCAAAATCAGCTTGCTACCGTGCTCTTCTTTCAGGAATTTCATTAAAAAATTATATGTTTAAACCAGTTTATTTCCATCTGTAGTCACATCCTTGAGTATACAAGGATGTCATCATGGCTGCAAGTCGTATGATAGGTAGCTCTTGAAGCAGAAAAGAAAGTGCAAATGCATATAAAACAACTTGATCATGAGTTCTTAGAAATACATAATTGACAGTGTTTTATTTAAGGGCGGTAAGTAGGTAAAATCTACCGGGGTTCCCACATCATTTTACCGGGGTTCCCCACCTAAACTATGATACATTGCATGGGAAGCACTACCAGTTTTACCTCTTTCCCCCTTTCTGTTACCGGGGTTCCCAAACCTTAGCAAAAACACTGATTGAAAGCAAATAAGCTTTCTGAGGGTGCCATCATCTTCACTCATAAGTTGTGTTAACATTGTGAAGGGATGATTTTCAAAGAAGGTTGCAGTGTTGAAATGTTGTGGTCCCTGCTAATGTTCAGAATTCCTTCTGGATAGCACTTCAAGTGGCAACATTATAATCCTTTTAAGTTTTGTTACCAGAGCAAATACCTTCAATGATTGAACCAAAACCTTGTTCAAACTTTTCAACCATATATACATGACTTCATGGTAAAGCACTTGAATCCAAAATCTTGTTTACAAAAAACTTCAACCTTATATCCTTTTAATTTTTCAAAACAGCGCCCAAATCAAGACGGCTCTAAAGAACAAAGCATACGAAGAGGCAAAGCTTAAGAAGTCACCGTCAAAAAGTACATCAGGATCAGCTGTTACACCATCATCAGTTAGTAAGAGGATAGAAACAGATACAACAGATACGGATGAACCTCCTTTAAAAAAACAAAAACAATCAGGTAAAGGCAAAATTATGACTCTGGCAATCAAGGTTTCGGTTACTAGAGGACTAGAGGACCATCACAAAATGTCACACAAGCTCAATAAATGAACTTTATTTGTTTAGGACAAACCCCCTTCTTGAACAAATGTTTACAAGTGCGACATCGATACTTTTTTATATATGATGTAAATCTTGGCAGTCACACCACGATGATCAATGCAGTGTAAAAACATGATTGTAAACACATAAAAATACTACCAGAAACCCAGCACTGTGTATCACATTAGCAGTAACTTTTAATCAACTTATGAACATCTCGGCAGTATATACAAAATCTGTTTTCATTGAAGGTGTGAAAGTTTTCCAAATTTTATTAGAAGTGCGAAAATGATGTTCAGTAATTGTATTGACGTCAGACCTCTTTTCTCTCGAATGAACGAAGTTTGTTTAGTGAGATTGCGTGACATTGTTGTTACATATTTGAGATAAGCTATTAAGTGGATATTGGTTTAATTACTCACTGTAAGGTGGTTTTTACTGATGATGTCCTTGATCTTTCAGTGTACATTTTGGGGGCTTCCAATCTTTACAATATCTTGATGACAGGGTGATTAGATTTGCACTGCAGAAGCACTGCCATCACCCACATGTGTAATCTACATTTCATCAGAATAATCACACTAATTTCTTCGTTCGGGCCACAAGGTTGACTAGTTCCTATGAACTATTTTTATGGCTCTAGCCAGAAATTTGTTACTCTATATTGTCTATTTTGTGGCTCATTTGACTTGTAAATTTTGATATTATGTAGATAACTTCAAAGCTTAGATTATTTTGTATGCCTATAATTTCTGGCAGTAAAGGTTATAGATAAAGATATAAATATGTTGAACTCCACAGCCCATCCTGGGCAAACTAAAAAATCATTTTACTCCCAAAGGGGAAGGTGTTGAACTTAGGTCTTTATATCCCATCCTAGGGAAACTAACAAATCTTATGTCATTTTATTTTCTCAGCTGAAGTGACGTTAAATATGTTAAACTCTACAGACCATCCTGGTGATACGTTAGTAGATGTGGAAGGATTAGAAGATCCTTCACCTGTCAAAAAACTAGATTTTGGTGAACAAGGTAAGATCGAGAAGTCATTGTGTACCTGAATTGATAAGTAACTAATTTTAAAATTATCGATGAATTTCTCATTAGTAAACCACTCCACCTTTCTTATTCATAGAATTAGCACCCACCCACGGTAATTGACACTGTCACTAACCTAACCAGGAGCAAAATAAGTCTAAGTCAACACAGGAAAATTTGGGGAGTACGATAAAATGGAACTTTCAGATATACTTAAACCAACTCATATATACCCAGGCAATTTAACAACCTTATGATAACATGCATATCAGTCATTTCCCCATTTATGGCCAAACAATACTCCTCTTATATGTGTATGTCAACAGTGCTCAAACTGAAGTTAGAGCCAGGAGTTGACTGAGGATGTTTGAAACTATAATTGTGTCAACGCAATAAGTTGTAAGCTGTGATTACATCTTGTACATTGCCAACATTAATGTGGTCCATTAATTAGCTCCCACCAAACCCTGATCAGTTTATAACACAGGCTGTTCCCTAGCACACTGATCATGTCATGTTCTGGATATGAATTAACTACCCCTCCCCCCATCCCCAGTGGGAAAGACACATCAGTCCCTGACCAATGGTTCAACATCCTTATTCCAAACATTTTTCTTTTCATTTCAGATTTGGACTCTAATCTTATGATGTCAGGCTCTGATATTCTCTCTAGATGATCTTTTCTAGGAGTTTTTAAAAAATTCTGATTCTGTCCTCAGTGACTTTTATATTTATAAGTTTTACTGCTTTTCCATTATGAAGATATTGTTTTTCAATCCCAACTTTTGGATATAAACAAAAGTAACCACCAAGACACATAAAGTTACAGATTTTACATGAATTAAATTCACTGCCCTGTAGCAAAAAAACACAAGATAATGTTGCTTTTGTAAAATTTTATTCACAAGGTAATAATAAACTTGAATGCCTCAAGCTTAAAAAAGAATAACTAAAGTGAAAAGGCCAGGAAAAATACTGGAAAGAGTTGATAGCATGTAATAAGTTTATGCATATAATTGTTTGATATTATTTTTCTCCTGAGTGACCTAAGGGGCTTCTCACTACAGTACATGTTTGTAGTGACAAAACTTAGATTACGAGTATTTTCTAGCTGAACGAAGAAAAATATTGGGGCAATAATATAGTTATACCAATGCCAGCATCATCGTAAACTACAGCCTCTTTTTACGGCACCATCCAAGACCTGATTTAGTCATTTCACGGAAGAAAAACGGCTCTGGTGCATGAGAATGCAATGCTAGTAATATCAAAGAAAAGTATTGGCACTATTGAATGTTTTGACAAATATTTCGAACACAGCAGAACCAGTGATGTAGACGCACGTCGTTTTGACAGTCGGCACACATTGTTATGACATAGAATGACCACACGTCTCTGGGGTATAAATTCTGTATTTTTTGTTATTTTCTGTACAACTTGGTTTGCGCATGGTATATAATGCAAAAGGAAGTACTAGTGCTATGGATGTCGTGATAACAGTGCTGTATAATTATTACCCCCGGCACAGACCTCTATTGGTGCAACAGACTTATATAGTAACTTTCTCAATCCCCTGGGGGAGCATACACTACCGCTTCAATGTGCATCTACCTTCTCAAGGGATATTTTGATTTTCATATTTTTACGATCTTATAAATTAATTTTGACTAATCAATCATTCCGTTCAGCATCTCCTTATTAGAATTTATCTTGTCATGTTCACTTGCTTCTGTGTAAATGCATACTTCTCTCTGTCTCTAACCATAGACATTATGCCAATTTCAAAATACCGTACCTCATGTACCTTGCTTTACAATGCCATATAATCTAAATGTGCAGAGGTTTTTGCACACGCTACTCAGGAGATTGATTGTCCCCTGACCATACTCTGGAGTAACGATGGAAAGCCTTCTCTTTTGTTGGCGGTCTAGTCTTCTGTCACAATTGAAGAGGTCAATATGTCTTTCCATTGTTCAATGGTGGAAATGTTACGACGCTGGTAATGAAGCCTTCGGTTTACTAAGATAGGCACGCAGCAAACTAAATCTATTTTGGTAGATTACACAAGTGTGTGATAGCAGTTCCTCTGTTGTGTGATTCTAATCACCCTGTGATCAAGACAATGTGAATATGGAAGTACTAAAATAGTACACTGCAAGTTTATGGAACTCTGTCAATAAAACTGTCCCTACGGAGACTATAGTTAAACAAACATCCATTCAATAGCTTATCACAGTTGTATCAACATGTTGCAATAACAGTTTTAGTTTGTGTCTGTCTTAGTAAACTGAAGGCTCAATTACCAGAGTAATATTTCAAATGTAGTAAAGATAGAACAAGCTGAAATGTAGCTATATATATATATATGATGTCTCGCGCAATACATTGTGGAATTGGAAAATAAACTATTGACATTCTAGTATAGATTAGTTGTGAAATGTTCTACGTGAAGTAGTTGGACTAATTTATATTACTATTTTTCCTAGTCTTTTGAAATGAAACCATCCCAGGAATGGAAATTTTACCAACTTTTTCATCTAATTTCAAAACTGGATATTTTGATATGAGCTAAATATTGTTTGTTACTGTCCTCATATAAGTTGTATGGATATTCAGTCCCAGTGTTCATACATATGCAGTTGACTGTCAGTTTGCAAAGTGCGTTTGAAATAAAACATAAATTTTATGTTATATACGGCAATAATCATTTGTCTTGAGTTATTTGTGGAGGCACTGTGATCCTAATAGAGGCTTACATACAGCAAATGCATATACCAAATGGCTATGCGTATAGATGTACTGCCCTCAACGGCTGTACAGTGTAGGTGTACAAAAACAAAGGCAAAGTTGGTTGGTTGCTTCGTAGAGGTCGCAACTTGACGCATGAGCTTGGACGGAACTTTCATTAACTATCTTCTCCAGCTGTACAGATATTAAACTCGTCGACAATGATCCTTTGAGAACGTGACTGAATAAATACGTTATCATTAAACTATATAACCGTCGTGAAAATAAAATTTATACATACTAATTATTATTCTTATAACCAGAATTAGTGGTGATCAATTTGTTGCGGATGGGGGGGGGGGGGGGGGGGGTTGCAGTGATTTTTCTTTATAATATAAAGATTATCTTCAATATATTTATGAGGAAATCTATCCTTCATATGACCAAGAGCCAAAGACGTTGAGCGATTTCAAAACAAAGAAGCATGCATTTGAGGTTTTGAAGCCCGAGATACTGCAAGATATCCTTGAACTCAGTGATAGTATTCAAATGTTCCTTCCAAAACAGTGTTAAAAAAAAAGATTTTAGAATTGTTCACCCGTTCAGAGTTTTTTAATGGACAGACGTCTTTTTACTTTTACACTTTCAAGAGTTTTGGGAAGGGGTTAGTCTCATCTAGGCTAGTCCAGTCTTATACGCGAAAAAGTTACCATCCTATCATAGCTGACCCGTTTTAGTCTGCTTAGCTACTATAATTATATTGATAACCAGGCCTGCAGACTACGTCACCTCATAAATAATAACATTTTATATTTAGACTATACTGTATTGTATTTCACAGATTTACTCATTTACTGTGGTACTTCACCGGCTTTTTTTAATGTTATGTCCCCATATTTTCAACAATATCAATTCCTCATCGCTCCGAAATGAGGAAATCAAATGTTAACTTTTCTACTTTTCTAATGTGTGTGTTTAAACTCGTGGCAAGTCCTGCTAACAATTATGTATGAGTTCAAGTGTCTTTTTCCCACCAGCACGTTTGTTTGTAGAGGTGGCACTGCATGCATCGTACGCATGGCCCTGTGCGTGATCATGACTCTCGACCGTACGGTCGTCCGTATGTAACTCAGCTGAGGTATAAATAAAGCCTGCTGTTCATTCCTATGAGCAAGGAGAAAACTCTGTAATTCGCAATCACCTCTTATGATCTTAATTTTGGTAAACTGTGTACAATTTCAAAACAAAATTGCCAAATTAATATGATGTCCACCGTATTCAAGTTTTACGAATCCATTGAATGTAGCATTTATATATTCTGTACATATTAAGACTTTTAATGTCGAGTAAATTTTAGTGCACTTTCTTGATTTTCATCGCAAACTCATGTAATTCATAACCCTACCCTCAGCTCCCCTCCCTCAGTCATTCTTACATCACTAGTACTGTACCAGCTATACGAAGTGATGACATGCCCTATGAGCGTGACAGCGCTGGGAATAGTTTCTTCATAATATTACTTCGCATTGAAACGTTTCTGACTACTTCACTTTTTTTTTTATAGAAAACTATAATATTCGACGGGATCAAAACTAAAGTACGTGTATTACATGTTGTTGTTGTTGTTGTTGTTTGTTGTTGTTGTTGTTGTTGTTGCTGTTGTTATTGTTATTATTATTGTTGTTGTTGTTATTGTTATTGTTATTATTGTTATTGTTATTATTGTTATACAACTTGTACGTCGCGTCCATTATCAGTGTTAGGATTGCACATGCTGCCAGTAAAATATTACCGAAATAACGAAAAAGTATCTATAGTCTTTAAGAAGGACAATCTACTCTCTTTTTTATATGCTATTCAACTTGTGTATTATATCCCCTCCCCTTTGACAATCTTCCATTCCCCTTCTCTGTTGCTCACCGTCAAATGTACAGTTCCCCTCATCTCCAAAACCGAGAAGAACAAAAAGTAAATGATAAATTTGACAAGTCACATCTACAATATAACTACTGTATAATCCAACTTGAATGTAATGTAGGCTGGTGTGTAGAAATCGGTGTGGGTACACGTAAGCCTTATTTGATATTGGAATATGTAATGTCTCATTCTTTCCCATTAAGAGTATTGAATGTTCAATAGCTATCCTCCACGTCACCATTGGGTCAGTTAGTTGTATTATTTGTGATGTCATTCACTGCATAACCTATATTGTCTGTACTGTACGCTGAACTGCAGTGAATGAAAACTTGCGACCGGAGACGGGTAGAACCGTTGGTCCTTTTCCCACTGACAACCGAAAGAAAAACCTTTCCCTCCCAAAAACTGTGAACGAAAACTTTGCTACTGTGTTTGTTTGTTTGTTTGATTGATTTTGCATGGTGAAACACTGAGCTTCGCTGACTGTATCAGATCTCACAACAATCACTTGTAATATTTAAATTTAACAGACCGAAATTGGAGAAATTTAATTTTCGCAAACTTAAATTTGAAGTCAAATGTTGCTTCCTTCAATTTTCACATTAATTAACACTTTAAAAATCTTCATTATTTTCATGGATATTTGAAAGATTTTGAGTTTCACTAACTCGTACTACTAAGATCCCAAAGACCTAGTCGTCATGGCAATCAATAGTTAGACCATGTTGCACTGTAAAATCGATACTTGCTCACGCCCCGGCCAGTCCGAGCTGCGGTTTATGCATGGTGGTCTGATCGGATAAGATACCAATAGTATATTTACAGTAGTGCGTCCAGCCGACAGTCAGATCTTAGCCGACGGACAACCTATGCTCTTAGGTAGTTGAGTCGAATGAGGAAAAATAATGACCCATAAAAAGTAATAATGGCTTTGATAACGACATTGGAATCATTTAATAGCTCGCCTTTCACTAGTCTTAGTGTGGCCAGTGTGTCGACTACGTATACATGACTTTTTTTTTTTATCCCGAATCTCAATTTAATTCGCTAAACAGGACCAAGGAACTGTTATTTAGAATTCTCTGGTAGTCTTGACCGTAAAGCGACTTCATGCCAGATTTTCTTTTTAATTTGTGAATTTTCGCAAAAGTGAAGAATGTATGGTTATGTTCACCAAACTTGTAAACCTTTAAATGCCGATCTTAATTTGTTAAATTTAATTAGAATAAGATATTAATATTAATATTAATAATCCTTATTTATACTTGATAGTTATTGAAGTATATACACACACTTGTCTCCCAAGAAGTCCAGTGAGGGCCATCCCTCATGGGTTCAGTGTTAAAGGCCAGGATTCAATCCTAGGTTGTCGCGTTCATATCCGAGTTAGTGTTACTGTACTCTTCCAGTGAGTGGAGCATTAAAGAATATACGAAGCATTGTTATGGGCCAACTCTTTCTTTAGTTGCTCCAGACTACTTTTTTTTCGCCTATGGCTGTAAGTAACTGTTTGATAAAGACCACCTCGTAAAAGCATTAAAAGTCCTATTATTTTTCAATAGAATAATATCTAAAATAGAAATATCATGACCCCAAAAATATTGATCATAAAATAACTTCAGCTGTGACCCGACGTACTTTTTTTTAAAAAGTATGTCATCGGAACGACACAATTTATTCATCACATGGCCTAATGGAGAATTAGGGTACTGTATGCAGTGTCTTTTAATAATCTCTGAGATGGAATATCTTTGAAGTGACACTAATGTTGTCGACATTAAGATATTTATTGATATTCGAGTCTCGGAACATGTGAACTTTTGAAGTTACTCAATTTGAGTGTAAAACTTAAGATATCATTTTACCCACAATGTCCTATCACGCAGTGGTCGCGTGCTCACGTTCTGTTCTTCCTCCCATCAGTGACGTACGTAGAGACTAGTCACACGGCATATGTAAGGGCAGTAATTACAAGGGGGCGTGTCAGGGCAAACCAAGACCTGGCTCTCGCATAAAATGTGACCTTCCCCGACTCCGTCGTGCTAAAACTTGACCCTCCCTCAACTTTCTTTCTCTAAAACACAACCCTCTCAAAATAACGTAATTCAAATACATTGGTTATTTAATGCTGTCAGAAATTGAAAAGCACACGAGTACCTGGTAAGGACTTAATCCCACCGCTGCCACCGTGTTATAAGTTTTAAAGGCATTGGTTATTTCCCACTACTACCACCATGTAACTGTGTGAAGGCACTACATTAATCAATACCTATATATGTTTGGATCGCATTGGCTGAACCGAAGACCACTACTCCCAAAGATTACAGATCAATATCTCCACAACATTATCCTTAGTATCTTACCCAACTGTTCCTGTTTTTCTATCATGTGAGATGAGACCCACTCCTCTCCTCACATCACATCACAACTGACAAGTAATTCACTACATGGTTGTCAGCAGAGATTTGATTAATAAGAGTGTATAATATTATGGTGTCCTTCACCCTTAGGGAGCGATCAGTTTTTTTTACGGCCGGGGGGCGGTAAATCAGGGGGGGGGGGGCACCTTAATTTGGGCTCAAAGAAGTGGAGTCATCATTTTTACAAAGTGAATGAAGGGGGGGGGGGTCACCTTATTTTCAACAACTGAACGAAATCATGAACCACCCTGCTGTACTTAAATTACCATACAACAAATGTATGTGCATACAATAAACCATAAACAATGGCTATGAATATACGTTCAAATATAACAAACTCTTTGTCTCTTGATACATCCCAAGCATATGACATGGAGTCATAACATTGCACCTTTTAAGCAACAGTTTTGTTAGAAATGACTTCTCAATATTGCAGGCCATGAGTTGCATTGTGTCATCATGTGATATAAAAACTTGTAAGTGTAGCTATACACATAACACATAAGAAATTAAATACCTTGAAATTTACTGGATGGGCTGACTCTAAAATCTGTGCCTCCATTGACCTGAACATGTTGAATTGCACACAAACATAGCCAATAGAGACACACTTTCAAAACTTTTGAAACCCTAAAATTAGTGATACTTTTATGATATAACTAAGTTGTGTTTTACTGCTGAATGGTGCTCTTAATGGCCTCCAAATGGTGTTCATTTTTCAAAAAGCTCTTACCGTGGGAGGGGGACACCCCCTACCAACCAGCCCCGCGCGCTTGTATAGCAGGCGCGCACTTCTCCCCATACTGTTTCCAGTTCCTAATCCCACGTTCTAAATTATACCTCCTCCGAAAGTCGGTTTGTAAAACGTGATCACACACACACACACACACACACACACACACACACACACACACACACACACACACACACACACACACACACACAGTAAATTAAATTGAAGGCTCACTAACAGGCGCCCTAGATCGAGAACGCACGTGTCTGTAAAACGTTCCCCTCCAAGGCCAAGGTTGCAGTCGAATTCTACACTACATGTTATTCATGGCTTTCAATCTGAAGATAGTAAGATTCAAATCTACGGGTATCCTTTAGAGTAAGCTTTGCCAAGGTCATTGCTGTCCTTCCAAAACATAAAGTTGTCATGGTTTAGGTGTGAATACGGATTTGGAGGCATTTGAGTTACACCAAGTGTGTTACAGTATCAGATACCACAGAGCTGTATATCCCGCCCACTCATTGACAGATTTTTATCAAATGGCGACAAAGATCGAACTGATAGGGGAAGGCTCTAGACTAGCGATGGTGAGAATGGAGGGGGGGGGGGGTTCAGAAATATATATCAATCTATGTTCAGATGTAGAGGAGGCGATCATGCTAAAAAATGTAAACATGTACCAAGAAGGTCAATTCAAGCAAAATAACGAAGGTAAAATAGCAATGAACGATTAGCCGACATCTACATCGGATTTTAATCAGATTGAAATATATATATGCTTTCTCATTTATCATATATAAGCTTATACAATAAAAGTGAATAGAAATGGGAGAACACAAGCAGAGCACAAGTTACCAAAATTACCGAAATATAAATGATTATTTATTCGATTATCAAGTGAGTGGGAGAAAGCATTCGTAGTGATGGGGTGGTTGTAGTCAGTTAAGGGTGTTAGATTTGTCGCACTTTCCAGTACATTTCCACTTGAATTTTCGTGCAATATTCCGTATATTTCATAAAGCCTTTATCAAAATAATAACGAAGTGAATTAGTACTCTCGTGTCTCAACTAGTAATGCAGCACCCGTTCACCCCTCCATTTTCCAATGGTTTGACCCAAGTTATATATATGTTTTTACGATTTCAAGTTGACGTCACGTCGTGTACTGAATAGATTAGCGGATTTACTGAAATTTAATTCACTTCAGTCGATTCCCAACTTTCTGCCAAGTCTTCTCAACCGGGCTTTTAGTCTAGAATGTCACCTGCCCTCCTAAATAGTCAGGAAACGCTAGGAAATCAACGGACAGATGATCGTGCAGTGCGCCTGAAGGAAAATCAGTGAATGGCAGTATTCGTGTAGTAGTCTATCCGTGCTTTCGAATTTTTTATTTTGTTTTTGCTTTCCCCGTATTTTTTATTAATGAGGCATGTCGTGGTGAACGCGATTTTGTGAAATTTATCAACAATTTCGAGAGCAGTAATCTGCGGGTACAGTTATTACAATGGTAAGTGTGAAACTTTCTCCTTTTTTTCATCCAACCATATTTAGGGTGTGTGCACAGTAAACGTGCTGTCTGTACTCTTCGACTTCAAGAAAACCGTCTCGAAACTGTAATTATGTCGCAAGAGCAAATCTATCAACAAGCTCTAAAAAAAGTTTCTGTATACATCAGAGTTCAAATCATCCTCGTGAGAAAAGAATGTTTGTAAATGGTAAGCAACACGTGCCAGAATGTGCGTTCCAGATTTATTATAAGTCTTGAATGTCGGTCAAAAAGCTATTGTGGTTTGTATCTTACCGTAAGCCCTCGCGGCATATTGTGTGTAAAATACCAAAATCGTGTTGTGTGCTAATAGGATAGATAAATTCATGAGCTCGAATGATTCAAGTCAAATACAACATATCACGGACTAGCTACTCGATATATTTGACCGCGGTACGCCCGTAGAATTACTGGTAATGTCAAACGTGCGAAATGCCTCCGGGGATATGCTATCGATACATGTAGGGTGAAAGGGTAGCCCGTTGTAATGGGTGAGAGGATTCGATATCTTGGCAATATACGTATTCGGTATGCAGCATTTGTTACAACATTTCCAAGTTCGACAGTGTCAACATATTATACTCTTAGGGTGATAGTCGTATTTATCACAAGAAAATCGTACACTGAGAGTCTGAAATTTATATACCGCCCGACGCGACGTCCATGATAAGCGACGTTGCCTCGTAAGAGTCGTCTTCTTCTTTGTACAATACACAGATAGATGTACGTAACCAATAATCCCTGTAAACGAATCTGCTAAAGGCAGAAATCTAGAAATCAGCGACCTACGTATCTAAATCAAAGAACATAAATTAGATCGAAAAACGAAACCAGACTAAAATGCGAGTACTTTTCTGTCAGATGCAATCATAGGACATGTTTGATATACCGGTACGGGGCATTCGATATATATCTCACAGACTACGTACGCTACAGGACGCAATTTTGTTGAAATTACTATTATCGTAAATATAAAATCTCATATAGTGTATAAACAATTTACTACTGAGATAAGTAATCATTTTTCAAGTGGTACACGTATTATTAAATCTATATTTTTTAAAAAGTAAACTCGATATTTCATTCCCATTTTTGTGTCTGTAAAACTGCTCGTCAAAAGTTAACAAAAGAATGTGAATTTTTATTTCAACTATAAAATACATGTCAATATTGAGAAATCCTTTGTAACTCAAATCTTTGACCCGTATCAAGAGCATTCGGGGGTTTTTTCAGCAAGAAGAAGCCCCCGCGACTAAAGTGATGTGTTAATAGACGGGTCGGGATTGGGTTGAACTTTACCAGGGACTCTTTTTTTAACAAGTGAAAAGTTCGTGTTGTCTAGTTACTATTCAATAAAAGTAGGTGAATTGAGTGCCTGGAATGAAGTGTAATATGACCAGCTACTTTGCTTGGTTATGCTGTCTGCAAGCACGACTAATTGGCATGATTCCTGGCCAGTTAGTTCACCAAGATCTCGTTTGGTATATCTGAAGTTGTGTTCTTTCATTTTTTAGATGTGTTCATGATCCAGGGGAGGGGGTGATACTTTACATGCAGATTACATTTCAAAAACATCACAAAACATGTCATCTCTGTCGTTGACCAATTAATATTATGTTTGAATTTTGAAGAGCTGGTTTTATACTGTAAAAGTTAATTTAGTATAGTGTGTACAGTACTTTATATTTTCATATTGGGTCATCTGATAACAACACTAATTTACAGTTCTGGATGTTTTTGGGGTCCCTTATTTGTTTGCCATTCATTGTTTATGTTGCAAGTGATTTAAATAAGATGTGCATAAAGCTGACCCTTCTGTTGTAGAGTTAGAAAAACTATTATACTCAAAGGGATTCTAGTCACTCTTGTTCTGATAGTATCCACAGGGAAACAAGATTAAGAGAATCTTGGGGAAAATAAATATGTAGTACAAGACACAGGGAATGTGGTGACACTACTGGTGTTAATTTTCTTAAACATCAACTAACAATCACTCCCTTAAGAGATGATGATGATGGTGGTGGTGGTGGTGATGCATGATAATGATGGGTAGGAAAGGGAAAAGAAGGAGAAGGAGAAAAAGTTTTATAAATAAAGAACAGTAGTCACTTGTAGTAAAGGGGTCATTATGAGGGAGGGGTTAAAACTTTGGTAGTGATTTTATAGGGGGCAGGGAGTGCAAGGTAGTCATGTTGAACTTCATTCAATTTCAGTCAGTTAAAAGAACCAGTTGACAACTGACTGTGATGATGCACACTGTGACTAACCTTGTCCTGCAGTAGTATTTGTAATTTATCCACACTTGTGTGTTGAGTTATAGCTTAATACAGATGGGATGAATGAAGTGAAGTACATTGACATGGCCGACATTGAATCTTGATTTATGACCGACCCTGAAGTGCATCACTCATCAGGTTACAATTCACAAAGTTGTCACATTTTTGTTGGTTACATTCTCACTTTCTGACTGTGCCCATCCATAAAAATACATCCGAATCGGTATTTTGTTTGATGTTGTGATGGTTTCAGTCACAGTTCGAGTGTATTTACTTGTTGTCTTGGTAGTGTCAGATTATCCAAGTAAATTTGTCTCGACTACAGTTTTCTATTGATTTCCATTGGTCTAAAAGGCAACCACATATATATTTGGTAGTCTAGATAGGGTGATTATTGGTGTATGTGCCATGGATGTGACTAATGCTAATTTGGTAGTCTAGGTAAAAAATAGGCTATGTGCACTGGACAACTCCTAATTTCAAGCAGTGCCCCTTCATGCTTAACACAAGAATAACTAAAGCAAACACTTGAGCTTGTTACCGTTTTTTGAAAAACAGGCTTGACTTAGTAATACATGTAGAGTCCATAAAAATGCATGACAGAGAGAGAGAACGAAAAGAGACTCAGAGAGAGACTGAGACTGAGTGACTCTTATGTAATCATAATGTGTACTTCTTCCAGATGTGTCTTTTCAGCTGTAAGTTTAAACAGTGAGGCTTGTCCCTGCAGAAACTATGTACACTTGTCTATTAAGGATGGTTAGTATATTTGCATATTAAAATAGCATATTAGCATACTATGCATATATACACTACAATTTGCATTTGACTGAGTCGAAGCACTGTCTAATAGCAGTCACTTTTGACATTTAGTCACATCTCTTTAAACAAACAAACTGAAATGCAAAAAGTATTTCAAGATGTATGTCGATCACCTTGATGGAGATATATATTTCAGAACTGGAGCCAGGGACAAAGTTAAAGTTAGCATAACTTTAAGTCCTGTGGCCATGGCCAAGATGTTACATTGATTGAGATAACCTAGAAACTGTCCCATACATGGCCAAGATGTAACATTGACAACAATCAAGTTTGAGAAATTGGGCAGAGTTAAAGTTTGTGTAACCTAGAAAAATTTTCTATGGCCATGGCCAAGATGTCACCTTAATTGAGATATAAGTTTGAGAAATGGGACAAAGTTAAAGTTGGTATAACATACAAAAAGTGTTCCGTACATGGCTAAGATGTAACTTTGACAACAATGTTAGTTGGAGAAAAGGGACAAAGCCAAAGTTTGCATAACCCAGAAAATGTCCTTTGGCCATTGTCAATTCAGATGTCACATTTGATTGAAGTGTGAGATTGCGAAATGAGACAAAGCTAAGGTTACTGTATTGCGACCTAGCGAAAGTGTCCTTAGGCCATGGACAATATGTTTGAGAAATGGAACAAAGCTAAAGATAGTATAACCTAGAGAAAAAGTGTCCCGTGGCCATGGCCTGAAATATTAAGTGAAGGTATTTGAAATATTATATCTATGGAATTTAATTTTGCTACTAGAAACAAAAGTATTCATTTGCTGGAAACATTTGCTATAGATATGTGATGATTTTTGCATTTGGAATTTGATTAGCAGGATAGATTTCCTACTATTTTTCTTACATGTCATCTCTGTTTTCAAGGACAGCTTCCATTTCTCTGGAGGGAATGCAAATTAAAATAGCTTGAGGGTAAAAATATTTCAACTGCACAGGAGTATAATTGTGTATTTCTAACAGTGGTAGTTTAATTTCATAACTATGTCACGCATGGCTACATATATGTATGGATATAATGCATTACATGCGCAGAGTGCTTTCTCTCTCTCTCGGTCTGTCTGTCTGTCTGTCTGTCTTTGTGACTCTGTGTGTGTGTGTGTGTGTGTGTGTCTCTCTCTCTCAATAGTAACTGCCCACTAACAATAGATCTGCACATTACTGTCAACTCCCCCTTGAGAAAATCTATGTTTTCATTGCACAAGTTCACTTTATAGCATGAGGAATAAGATTGACATACCCTTCTTATATAAAGATAAAATGAAACATACAAAACTTGACATGTGGTGAGGGATTTCTGAGGTTATGAGTCGGGTATTCAAACAACCCAATAATAATGCAACAGCTTTGTAAGTACACTTTCTGTGAAGCCAGTGTAAATTTCTCTTTTTGATATTTTATTTTAATGAATATTAAATTTACCAATGCAGAAGTTTATACTACCCCAGTGTTTTGTATTTTGGCATTATATAATAGACAATTTCACTAATTGTGTACGTAATTTCATGAGTAAAGATGAACTTTGGGTTGACCATGGAAATCTTTACATGATTTATGCATTGAAAAGTGTTTTGCTGGAAGAATGCAGAGACATCCATCAGTGCCAGCATTCATCCAATATCTTCTATCCTGTCCCCACCTGAATTTATTCAAAATCGATTCAGTCTGAATCAATTCAGTTATATAAGTTCTTTGAAACTAGTTTCTGTTATTCACACGAGAAAACTGAGTAATAGATTTGAATCGATTCACTTTTGATTTTGCAAATAATTTTGATGTATACTAAATGAATATAGTTTGAAAATTGCTCCCTGATATGAGGTGGTTTTGAACCAATTCAACTAAATCAGTTCAAATTGATTTTAGTGCATTTGGGGACAGGAGAACCAACTCTTAGAACCAACTTTGATTCAATTTTGAACATTCTATGGGGTACATTGCTTATTCATGAGTAATTGACGAATTGATTAATGGAATTATGAAGCATATTATAATTACCAGTTGTGACTCATCACCAGTTAATAGATAGTCTACTACATGTGAATGCTAGCAACGTTATCCATTCATTTCCTTTTTCCCAGCGCCATGTTTTGTAATCACTTGAGATTTTGTTGTGAAACCCATGTCATTCTATTCGAAAACTTGTGTAACTGAAATTTTCAATTTTAGACATGATAAAAAACTTATGCCAATCTACAGTGAAACTTATGATATTGCCAAGAAACTCGCAATGCTGTTTTGGCTGTATACTGGCCAAAACGAAAATTGTAAAATGGTTAACCAAGTCTCAGGGATATATCTACGATCCTGTCCAGATACATTAATTTCTATGGTACACATATGGACATTTCATATCAATAATTCTGTACTCAAAAGACACCATATAATATCTCCTCATATTTTATGCAGTGACATGTAATTTATAGCAATCTAACCACTGTTCAATATCATTAATGTTATGGAGATAATATGTGGTGCATGTTTGTGTTTTACATGATCTGCAACTTGACATTATCAAAATAAATAACTGCAGCTGTTATTAAAACTTTTTCCTCAAAACCAGAGCTCTGCCCAAAACCTTGCCAGGTTTAAAAAGATGAGTATAATTGTCATGGGACTACTTTGCATACAGATGTCTTCAGATATGTGTATAAGTGTTGGGACCCAATGGTACGCTCTCCTAATTAAGACTAGCTAGGTTACACATGGGGTTCAGGCTTAATTGGTTATACTTCAGAAAAACAAACAAAAAAACCAAAAATATAAGAATGTGAACATAGGACACAATGTATAAAATAATTAAGACTAGATGTCACTATTTTTTAGCATGTTTTTTATTGCAGATATCCCAATATTGATCATGTAATCACATCGTTCATATCTCATGTTTTTCAAGGTTGTGTTTTGTTTGCTTGCTTATGATTGATTGTTTCTGTAATCATAACTGATTAGGACAGATACCAACAGCAGTTGTATAATTACATTCACGATATTGTAGGTGGCATTTGATTTCTGATATTAAGTTTTCCTCTAATGACCAAACCTTCAACCTCATTCAGTGTTTACACTATTTTGATTACAGGGTGACATAACTCCATGGCTCACCACAGTAATCACATACATGAAATCTATCGTATTGAACAACAGTTCGTTTTTTTTAAATTTGTGTTTATCATGGTTTTATGATGGTTTAATTAGTAATAGGTAAAGATGCCACTATGTAAGTACATATGTGCAATAATGGCAAATGATCATAAAGTACAATATTGTATGGCCAAACAATATCTGCAATTCTGTCCATATTTAATATACCAAACTAAATTCTTTTTCCAATATGCATATTTTGTTGTTTATTCCAGGTTCCAAAACGACAGCTATTACGATGCACAAAACTGATTGGTAAATGTTTACTATGGGGTGTTCTCGTTGTGAATGTTGTCATATTTGTGAAAATGTTTGGTGGTGGTAAACTTGCTTCCCATGCAGATTTACATGAGTCACACCTTTCGCTTGGAAGTCGAGGACTGTCTAAACTTTTCCCCACATCAAAATCAAGTAGTACAAATGAAACTGTTGTTGTGACATTAGTAACGATACGTGTTAACAACAGTGTAAGTGGAGATGAAGAAATCATAGAGGACACAGCAGCAAGTCAGGAAGAGACTGTTGTCGATGCAAAAAAAGATGTTGAAAAAAATGTTTCTGTTGTTGAGGAGAAAGTTGTTGATATTGTGAAGGAGGAAATACCCGTTGTGGAAAAGCAGACTAATATCAAAAAGAAGGAAGAAGATAACAAGAAGGAAAGCGTTAAGGAAGAAACTGTTGTGGAAAAGAAGGTAATTGAAAAGAGAGATGCTGTAAAGAAGGAACCTGTTATGGAAAAGAAAGTTATTGAAAAGAAAGAAGATGTTAAAAAGCTAATTATTAAAGGAAAAAGTGTTGTGGAAAAGACAGAGTTTGAAATGGGTGAATCAAAGGAAGTTGCAAATATAACATTGACCTTCATTGAAGATGAGGTAGAAGATCCAGAAAGGATAATTTCATTGAATGCACCTTTGGAAAAATTGGAATTAAAAAAACAACCAATTAAACAAATCAGTAACACAACTCTACAAAACAACACAGTAAATGTTAACTGCAGTCAAGACAATGCTAGTTTGGATATATGTAAAGACAAAAAATTATTGAAAAATAAGAAAATTGACACTTTAGTTAACCAGACTATACCTGCAACTGCCTCAAAGGAAATACAATGGTATCGTCAGAAATGGAGTTTTAATGCTTCTGCTGCAAAAGAACTAAGGTAAGGATTATTTTATGATCTGAGTTATAGATTTGTACTGGGAAATAAAAATCTTAAACTGTTTATTTCGATCAAGAAAATGAAGAAATTGGCCACCATGCAATTTTTTTGAAAATGATCTAAAAATTAAATTGAAAATAAGATGTCTTTTATTATTTCATAAATACACAAGAGTAAAGGTTTTAGTAAAATTAGTCCATCTCAGAGAAGCCCCTACAACATTACCCAGGATTCCACATTAAATATGCTTAAATATATATGGGTATTTTGGTATCACTTAAATGGTAGCCATATTAGTGACAACAGCTCTGGTAAATTTAAAATGTCTAAATGAAACCCAGCTGTGTATAAGTGTGATAAATAGAACCAGGACAGAGTAACCATAATTAGAGCAGTCCACATGGACCCGTAATTTGATGATTTGATGGTAACTGTTTAAAGTGCTCAGACATGATCCAGTTCATTAGTTTATCACTCTCTCATATTTATAATACTGAACAGCTGACAATTCTTATGAAATGTATACATCCTGACTCTCATCTTCCAAAGACACTAGTATCGTGATCTCTGGAATATATAGTAAAGAGTCGTAAACCAATTCAATTATTTTCGAGCAGTCAGTCTAGCTTTCACTTTTGTGGTGCTGATCTTGTGCTTCTAAGTGTTGACAGGACAAAGTCAAGATCAGCTCAAGAAAGGGTCTAAGTAATATCAGCCAAAATATGGCTATAGTATGGACACATCTTGACTGCAAACTTGGTTGCCATGGCTGTTTCTTTGTTGAGATATAGAATTCTGCGTAATTTAATCCTGGCCTGTATACGTAAGTGCAATGTTAGAATCATATTATGCACTTTCCATTCAACACACAAGTATACTGTCTACATTGTAATTATTGGATTATTAGTACAGTACACTTCTTTGAAATTAAATTAATGTTGTAAAATGTAGTAATGGTGTTGGACCTCAAAACACCATTAGAAAACTTTAGACCCTTCAATCTTGACCGGTGTATCTTGGGAGAAATGGCATCTGTCCACAACAAAACATGAATCAAGAACTGCTGTCAATAGATCTTGCTTAACATAACCATCACAAATAATAGTCTTGTCTTTATCAGACCCTGGTATAACCCTTCTGATAATTAACCAATGTGTACATACTTCCACAACTTCAACTATAATTTAATTTAAGCACATGAAGCCTTCACATCTTAGGCATCTATTTAAACAGCAATGTGGCATCCATATGCTTAAATGGTATGTGCTGTCGAAACTAAGTCATAAAATCTCAGTAAATATATAAAGTCATAAATGGTGTGGCATACACAAAAATAATTTCAAATCTGTGTTCTTTTTAAAAATAGATCTTTGTAAATTTGTAGTTCTCGAATCGGGCAATATTAATGAAATAAACATATTAATTAATCATGCCTTCATCTAATTTGCTGGGGGGAAATGATATTTATTTCAAATCTTAAATGATATTCTATATTAAGCATTATCATTATTACAATGACAGATGGCTTACAATGTACTGATCACAGATTTATTGTAAATACCTGAGGATATAATTCCAGGGTCAAATGTGACATCTAGTGTGTATGTGTGAGTGTGACAAGTGTTTGTGTACAAACATATCATTTATTTGTTTGATTTACACTGCAAGCCAGAAAGTATACTGCAAATCGATAAGTAAACAAATAAGAAATGAATAAATATTAATATTAAGCTCTTACACAAAATGATGACATAAACAAGAGAATGAATGTATCAAAAAATAAATAAATAAAATAAATGAATAAATATTACAATTAATGAACTCGGCGATAACAACTTGAAATTGAGTATGAATAGTTATATTAAGGTTAGGAATTTGACATACACTTTCAATAAAATTTGAACATCAACAACCAAGTAATTATAGAACCCCATGACACACAAGCGCGAGTGTGGTGTACTTGGGGGTATTTGCCTGAGTGCTTGCAGTGTTCTCTGAGGCAGTACTTTCCCCGAGTGTAAAGAGTGAAAGTGCAATCGAAAACACTGCAAGCAGAAGTCTAAATACCTCATCCACACTTCTATTCATATGGCATTGGATTCTGATATATTAATATATGTTTATCCAAATCAGCAAATTTCCATAAAGATTATATAGTGCAATAATGCAATTTCGTCTCTGGTACAGATGTATAATAATATATAGTACTGATTACTTTTACAGAATTAGGTATTTCAGGTATCATCAGGGATGTTGAACAGGTTCATTGAAATACTGTTGCAGTTGATAATATATTTATTTAGGGACATACCTTAGACCTCAGCGATATATTGTGTTGAAAATTTCCTAGCCGATGATAATATACCGGTAGACCAAGGAAACTTTTTTATTTGCATTTTGCATAAGTTTCCTTGGTGTATATTATCTTCTTCTTCTTCTTCTTCCATAACTGGCCACCTTCAATATGTTGAAGATTTTGCCAGCAAGTGCAGAAATTTTATCAACACATGATATATCACTGACTCTGTCTACATAAGCCTGCAAGTAAGTCTTAGGAGTAAAAAACTGAAAAATTTGAACAGGTGTACACAAAATCCCCTGCAAAGTGTGTGAAGCTGTAGACCAGAGCAGTTAACTTAATAGTTGAGATCTCCATCATAATAGGTACCAAAGAGGACATGAACAATCCAACTAAAAAATAACACGTTATAATATAATATAATGTAATAATAGTTAGCATATAGTCTTTTGGTCTAGGGTCATTCTAGTAACTAATAGATTCAGCAGTAATAAAAATCGCCACTTGGTGTATAGATGGAAGGAAAATACTCTGGCATTTTAGCAACACATACTGAACAAATTAGAACTGTCTGTATCCATGCACACGTAAAACTCCCATCAATGAGAATTGGGGTATCAGTCATTCAGTCCTTTTAGTACACTATTGACTTCATAGGGTGAAGGTCCTCTGTACATGTTATTGTTTGTCCTAGCTGCTATAGACACTATTTACATTGAAGTGAACCAGAGATCTGATTTTAACATGTTCTCTATTTCATTTTAGACAGTGATAAATGAGAGAGAATCATATGATTCCAACATGTTTGTCAAAATGCCAAATAAGATATGCAGAGGTCGTAATAGCATTGAACAGAAAAAACCTCTCTGTGAACTCAAGGAATATGTTATCATCACTTGAAGCAATCCATGCATTCTTGTGGTTAAATTATATGATTTCTCAATCAATCAGTTTTCTTCATGAGTGTAGTAAAAAGGATTTCCCTAGATTTTACATTATTTTTATACTTTAAAGAGTTTTTCTCAGTCAACAGTCTGTTGAATTCAATTTTTCACAAGGTCAGTATACACATTACATTGTGATTATTACATATTTCAGTTTTAATTAAGAAGCAAATTAAAAAACTTGCAATATGCAAGGACAAATTTATTTAGCCTTAAACCTGTAACTGTATGTGCAGCAAGTGACATCACTGCACAGATGAATAATTATACCATTATAAGATTAATAGAATAGAAATTGCAACGAAAAAACTATATAGTCGCTTCAAAAACTAGATTTCAATAAGGTTAAACTTCACTATTAATAATATGATTACTTTTTTTTATCATAATTACATAGATTTCTGGTTTCTTGATTCAATAGAATGTCAATTTCATAAAATACATTTCAATAAGACATAAATAATAATAACCATAAATACGATAAAGGTGCTGATCGACCTTTTTAAAATTTCCTTTAGTACTTAAATTAACAAAACAGAAATATCCTTGTTGAAATATAAACAATGACTTAATAATATAGTAGTTTGATCTAAGGTAGGTTATCTGAGGTCAAAGTTGTCTGTTTTATTTATGAGAATTTATACTTTTTAGAATAGTACATTCTCATATACATATACACTTTATTAATATAAATTATATTCAAAATTCAAATATGGTCACCACCTGTAGTATTAAAGAAGGAGGAAACTGGGGAAACCCCAGGGAAAATATATGCTGTTTAGTCAGGTTAAACTGAGCATACCCTTCTTACATACAGATCTTTGAATTCTGTAATCAAATCCAGCTGACTGTGCGTGCCAGGCTTTGAAACCAGAGGCACCACCAGTGAGCTCACCCAGCAAACTGCTCAGCCATCACCAATTAAACACATCTACTGTGGTGTCCATATAGCCATAACACTGGACTAGGTCAGAGAGGTTTAGTAGGCAAAGAGTGGACTAACATGTATGTGATTAGATATTGTGTGACCCACCAGGATTGAGACAAAATAGTCCCCAGGTGTATGATTACTTTCAAAGCAAGCCTCCCTCCTGATTTTAATTTGATTGATTGATTGATTGATTGATCATTTATTGCTCAATATTTGTACTACTTGACATATTGCTCGAGTTCAATCATAGACCCTACATGGGTAGGGTCTATGGTCAAACAATGTACTTTCATGTTGAAATTATTTTGTCAATTCTTTGCTGATCATTAATTACCAACGAACTTTTCTTTTTCATTTACATTATAGAGATATGTTAGAGACAGAATTTCACAACAAAGAGATATTCATTACAAGTAAAAAGACTACCAAGCTGAATTCCACATTAATTTATGAAGCAGAACCAGCCAAGAGACTACTAATTACTTCACAGGTCCACAATGTTTTACCAGACGTATGTATTTTTAATATTTTATACATTTGATATAATATATTTATATATTTTGTATATTGCTGAGAACTACATATTTACAGACCTGTTGTTACTCTGTTAATGTCAGAACTTTGGAAACCTCTTAATATATATATAATTATATATATATATATTATATAATATAAACTCAGTATATGTAAAATGTCTATGCGGTAGTAAATAATGCTCAATACATATTTATGTAGTAGAGCGGTGTAAATAACACAGTATTCATATATTCATAGCATTTAGATCTAGTCAGGTGATGACCTACTATACCCCCCCCCCCCACCCCATTATACTTTGCCTTGATATCCTATGAGAAAGAATATCGATTCGAAACATCAGGATTGAATTTATGTATCAGAACTGTTTTACTCATTACTTTTGCACTCATATGTAATATATATAATATATGCATTATAAAGTGTGTGTGCTTTACAATGACAGTAAATTTAGAAAACTTTCTTTGACTTCTTTCATTTCTGCACATACCTTTTTTACTATCAATGTTCATATTTTAAACTCTTCAGTTTCATTTATAACCCACCAGGAGTTTGGTGGCAAATTTATTCAGATAAACCAATCTACCAATTTGGTAAATCACAATGGAAAAGTTGACTAACAAAGCTTTCCTGTGATCAAACTATTTACACAGAGGAAATATGAAGATACTTGACATTTGCATTAACCTTTTAATCTAAAAGACAAATATATAGTTCATATTTTTAACTCCTAATTTCCTACAAGAGAAGGTGCAGTGCTACATTCAAACACCCTTTTGCCATACATACTTTTCTTCAAGCATTATAATTGCTATTTTGTCCATCTTTTTAATCTTCAGGAATCTCCTTATGCTAATAAAATGTTCAAGACATGTAGTATTGTTGGTAATGGTGGCATCATACTAGGCAGTAAATGTGGAAAATATATCGATAAATCAGATTTTGTTATCAGGTAGGTAACACAGCTATATATACTATATATATACTATACATACATGCATACATACATACATACATACATACATACATACATACATGTATAATGTGTGCATGTGTGTGAGTGTGAATGATGTTATATATGTGTGTGTGTGTGTGTGTGTGTGTGTGATATTATATATAATGAAGTAATCTCTTTGGAGAGCATATAGTTCTCAATGCAATAGTAGTAGCAGAGCATTATATAGTTAATACCAGAAATTAGGATGTCTTAAGCCATAACTCAGAGTTTCTCACTTCTGTGGTCAACAGTTGTATTCAACCTGAGTTATGGCTTAAGACCTCCTAATTTCTGGTAATATATATATATATATATATATATATATATATATATATATATATATATATATATATATATATATATATATATATATATATATATATATATATATATTGATTTATATAAAATAATATGTCAAACATCGAATATCTCAAATATCAAAGGTTAGATTCATATTTGAAGAGTTATTTTGAATTACATTGTTACAGAAAGCAGTGGATATTACTTGTTACTGTTAAACTGTCTGCAAATGTCAAACATGTAATTGATACCATACTTTAGTCTATATATTCACAGTTGAGATATTTATATGTTATTTTTTTATCAGAATGAATCTTCCAAGTGTTTACAATTACACCGAAGACGTTGGCACCAGAACAGATCTAGTTACTTGCAATCCAACATTAGCAAGATCAAAGTAAGTTGTTGTTGTTTGTGCAGTCTTCCTTTGTCTGCTTTGGTGTAATATTAAATTGTCACAAAAGTGAGACAGGTTACATCCTAAAGGTTTCATAGTTGACGTCCAATAAGTCTTGAAAATTAATTTGCGTGACCTGTGTATCATGTGACTTCTCTTAAATTAAGAGATGAAATTATTCAAATAAACCCTAGAATAAACGAGTGACCAAGTTTTAGTGAATATATGTTTGGTTATTTGATGAAAGAAAATATCCCAGTTGTTGCTAGTTCAGGTTTAAGAGGTACTCTGTTATTAATACCATATATACACATGTAAGTAAATATTGTCTGATCAATCACCAATTTAGCATTAACCATGGTCATTTATTTATTTATATATTTATTTATTTATTCATCCATACATTAAAGTAGCCATATTGATGACTAAATGGCATCTATTTTGGCTTTTTATTTCATATTAAAAACAACTTTACCATTATTTTCGTACTGGAAAAAACAATGTGAAATAGCATCAACCAAATCCTTTTTTTTGTAACTCTAAAAATTGCAAATAGCTAGAGTGTGTAAACAGTTTGGTATTATATGCACAATAACAAACACTTTACACACGTTTTATTTCTTTACTCAGTGTTCATTTGTTAAAAACAAGAAATTTTTTTTCAAGTAGAAAAAGATGATAAAGTTGTTTTATTAATTTAAAATCCGGAATAATTTTCAATACCCATTTTTCATCCATATGGCCATATTAATTTATGTTTGTTTATTTATATTTTTATTTATTTTATATAAAGAACAATCAGTAGAAACAAAGCCCTTTTTACGTATTTCATGATAAAAACAACCCAAAGGACAGAAAGCAAATTATTCAAAGCAAGGGAAACAAAACAGTATATAAAATTTATGTATAAGTAACAAATGCAATATTACAATTATCTACACCACAACAAAACTTCTGCATGATGTATTGATAAAAGAAAAATGTAATATCACTTCTGAAAATGGCAAGTGATGAGTTAATATCAGAGGAGGGATTATCAAAGTACAATTAAATTATTAAAATATTATATATATATCTGTGGAAAGCAAAATAATTCAAAACATTGTTTAAGTGACCACATGGATAAGGATTTGATATTTAGTTTGGATTGTTAATTTATAAAACAATTTTATCATGGCTTCCTACTTCCTAGATGAAAATTCAAATGCCAAGTCCTTGTTTGTAACTCTGTGAATTGCAAAAAGATTAACAACTGTGTAAAAAATTTGGTATTGTATGTACAATCGCAAACTCTTTCAGTATTATTTCTGCTTTTTGCAATGTATTGAGTTACAAACACGACTTTGTCAATGTTGTTTCATGTTGATTGTTCAAGTAGGAAGCCATGATAAAATGGTTTTATCAATTAAAAATCAAAACGAACTATCCAATCCTCATCCATATGACCACTTTAATCATTTGCATAAATTTCAAAGCATCTAAATGACAACTATGTACTTCAATTTCACTTCAAATGTTTATTTTCCAGGTATGGAGGGTTGAAAATTGAAGAAGATAAAACCAGGTTTAAAGTTGATTTAAAAGAATTCCAAAATGCTTCTTTGTTGATGCCAGCCTTTTCTTATAAAGTTTGCACAGAACCTTCCTTCAGAGTATATAGTACATTGAGATCAACGGGTAGAAAAGTCATCTTTACTCATCCTGATTATATGTTCCTTGCAAGAAAATATTGGACAGAAAGAGGAGTTGAAGCAATTAGATTATCATCAGGTAAATTTCGTTTTTTTGTTATGTCTTTTGCATTTAGAATCCTTCCAAAAAAGTGAATATATAATTAGGAATTATGCATAATAATCAATATAATTTGCATAATTAATTTAAATAACACAAGTAAGAATAAAAGTTCTATAGTTCCATTCATGATTTACACAATATTGAGATTTATCACAAAAGGATCTCTGAAAGAGGTGTACATTTTTGTAGAGCACACAAAAATATCTCATGAACTTTCAAAAAACAACTTTCCACCAGATTATAATATAGATTATAAATTATCCACCACATGGCTGACCTCCAGTAAAATTGCCAAATCTGTGTCTGTATGTGTTCAAATGAAGAAAACCCTATCACCAAGGGAGTATAACCAATATTGAAGAAGTACTTGAAAAGTTCAGTCATTCATTCAAGATTTCCAGGAGTGATTTCTGTATGATATACACTGAATGGTGTATGCAAATAATTTATAAGTCATGGCCGAATGGTTGATTATGATGCATAATTATCTCTTGATTTGCATATAGATTATGGACATGTTCACTATTTAATAAATTTTCTTAAACGTTGCTTTTTGCATTGCATACAGACTAAATGTTGTGCTAAACAAACTGAAGAATATTTTGTCTTCAATGGGCATTCTCTTCAGATTGATCAAAACTTAAAGTTGTCTTGGTTGAAATATAGTTGTGATTATGGTTACATAAGCGGAAACAACAACTTTTTGGTTTAAGTTCTGATTTCAGCTACTTCAAGCCTTAGATAGTTAAGAAGTGTTATGGTATCAATTGGATACCCGTATTCTATTTGCCTCTCTGTTTTCAGTGATGAAAATCAATACCAGGATGAGAATGGAATTTAATATAAAATATAAATAATTTGAAGGGTCAAATTATTGTTGGAAAATTTAATCAATGTAGGCTGCATGCTTCATGAACATTACATATTCTAAATTATTGTTGTGCACATTGACCAATGCTTCAAGAACTATTTGTTGGAGTGATTGATTTTAGAAGATGTCATGCAGGGAGATGTTTGATCTGTTTATTTTATAAAATTACTATAATTTTATACGATTCACCAACATGTCATATGTCAGTGAGCAATTTTTGGCTTGTTTGCTCATAGGTATGCTGTTATTTACTGCTGCTGTTGGAATGTGTGAGGAGGTCCACCTGTATGGATTCTGGCCATTCAAGGAAGACATGAACGGCAATCGAGTCTACTACCACTACTTCGATGAGAAAGCCTATATGTTGAACAAGAAGAAGATAGCAATGCATTGGCATGAGATGCCTCAAGAGTTTCAAATCCTATCAGAGCTTCACAAGAAAGGTGCTATCCGTATGCAAGTTACCAAATGTACAGAGGATTAAGAACGTGCTGAAATAACTTTTACAATGCTAGGCCATAATACTGTAAAGTTGGAAATCTTTCACACATTCCACAGGTTTACAGGTCTATATGCAGGTTAACAAACATAAAGTAACAGAAAGGTGATGTTTGTTCGTTCAATCTTCACAAAAAATGAGACTAAATACTGCTTGTATTTAAATGACTGATGCACTAAATTTGCACATCAACTGTTGCACATGAGATTTCCACATGCAACGCAATCAAGTAACTTTCCATTATCATTATCATTTTAAAGAAAGCTTTCTGTTGCATATGAGATTCTTAGCTGAAGTGACAGCAGGCTTTTGAAGATAAGCCAGCTTTTATGTAAAACAGGACCTTTACTTTACTGGTACATGTATACAAGACATATCCACCTATAATATTGAATTTAGCTTCTGAAGCAATACATGTGTAAGAAAATGGTTCTAAACACTAAAAATCACAAGTCTCCGAAGTGTTACGTCATCACATATGTGCCCTGAAAAGAGACACCAAGTGTTACGTCATCACATACGGTATGTGCCCTGAAAAGAGACACCAACGTCTGTCTATCATCACCTGCACGTTCTCCAATGCTATACCTAAGCTCTCTATTAAGTTGTTAGTTGAAAAGATTCTGGCGTTTATCACTACTGGAAGATCAGGAATTATTATTACTTTGTAATAGCTTCCTTTCCTACTTTATGAAACAAGACCAACTAAGAAGCTAAGTTGAATATATAACAACATAGACAAATGAAAACGTCCTCTTCTATGTTTGCTTATGTTGGTAAAATGTTGAATTATGCTGAAAGTCTATTTTACAACTAAGTCATTCATTATCATTTCCATCAGCATTTTATTGGTTTAAATCACAATGTTTACAGCTTTCACTAACGTTCTAAAATCTGAATAAGAACCTTAAAGTCAAAATTAAAATAAGCAAAACCAAAATAGACAATGAGTATTTCAACTTAAGTTTGCACTCCTGATCCAAGGTACAACATTTAAAAGGTCAAAGAAGTGAGAGTGCGTCCCAGTCATGTTTTACAGCTAACAAGGACCAAATGCATCAACCTGTCAGGTTTGATGCTGACATCGATTATCTTGTGTCCCTTTACATACATTAGAAAGCTGAAATGTGATATGCTTGAGAATGTATTTTTTTATGGGAAGGAAAAGGCTATTTGTCCATCTGGGTTTATAGTATACTTTTTATAGTAAACATACTGCGAAAAAGTATAGATATATAATAAGAGTTTTATTATAGGCAGTGGGTGTAATTGACTCGTTTATTTTAGTTCGTGACTCTTTGAAGATTCCTTGTATCATGTCAAAGTCATCAACCAAACCCAAGTTTATTCAGAGACAAAGACATTAATCTTCCAAGATCATATTTTGATACCCACGTTTTCTGTCATTCTCAATTATTTTCGGAATTCTCTACCTACTTGGCCTTTGGTGTCAATGAAGAAACTATACATAAAGATCTGACGATGGTCTCAATTGTTTTCTCTACCTACTTGGCCTTTGGTGTCAATGTCAAACTATACATAAAGACCAGAAGATGGCCTCAATTATTTTTGCTACCTACTTGGCCTTCAGTGTCAATGACAAACTGTACATGAGATCTGATGACTCCTGTGCATAAGTTCATATTGTTGTATAATTATTGTAGGACATTGTTCTTTTACACAATGAAATAATCTGGTACTCGTGCTATCCAGGCAAGATCTAGACATGAAGATATTCCAATATCTAGCTTGTGAATACTGGTACTGTTGATATCTTGACACTTATGTTGGTGCCTATTAACCGTTATAAACAAAGGATGAATATATATTTTTCCGCTCTTATGATAACAAATGAAAACTTTCTAAAGAATCCAAAACTTTTGCGTGATAACTGTCAGTATTTAATATATTCTGGGATATATAGATACTGGTAGTATTTTGGAATTTATTTTGGGTTGACGCACATCAAATACAATTGAATAGAAGTGACATGTCTAGTTTACAAAATGTATATTGTAAGGGTTCCTTTTTATCACACATTCAAGGGCCAGTAATTTCCAAATGTGTTGAAATGGATATTCATTCGGAGATAGTTTTGGTAATTGTAATTAAACAAAAGAAATGGATTTTTGTCAAGTATCTAGACAGACATAAAAAAAAATATGATAGGTCATAGCTCTTTTAAACCAACACATTATACCTCTATCCAAGTCTATTTCTTCTAACATATCTTCAGGTTGCTTGCAACTTCTTTGAATTCAGGTAGTGCTGCTTGACACATTTTTTCATGTTATTATGTCTTCATTTCATAACATTTGTAACTATTATCAGCAGTAAGCTGTCTTGCTGATCTTTTTCTGAAATTCTTTAGCTCTGTTATTTTTCACCTTAGATGAGAAAATCCTCAATGCATTTCAGAGTCCTTTTAGAAGGACCTCTTCCTCTAGCAATTTGGTTGGACTGCTTTTTGAAAGATATATTCACG
This sequence comes from Glandiceps talaboti, assembly GCF_964340395.1. NCBI lineage: Eukaryota > Metazoa > Hemichordata > Enteropneusta > Spengelidae > Glandiceps > Glandiceps talaboti. The sequence continues at coordinate 11,285,887 of NC_135559.1, forward strand.
TGTATATATATAAGTGGTATTTACATTTTATGGCTGGATTTTGATATAATGGATAGATGGATCGAGAAATCAAGGCTATAATAACTATGCAAACTCAAACAAGCTACAATGTTGACCTTTCACGCCAGCCACATTTGGATTTGTGCGAGGAGAAATCATTACATGTACAAATCAAATACCGTAACATATTATTTCAACCAAATACTCTAGTGTTAAGTTAATTTCTTCGTTCAAAATCATTCACACAAGATACTATAATCTTCCTACTTCATGATAGAAAATTACGGTTTTAAATTTATGCTAGATGTATATTGGTGTTTTGTATTTGCAGTGGACAGGACATTTGTAAAGTTTATAAATTTACTACTTCTACTTTGTTACTCAATGTGGTATCAATCTTTCGATTGTAAGAATGGTCATAAAATTTAAATTTATGACGTAAAACAACAATGGCTGAACTTTACATAGCCTGTGCGTATGCATTTGATACATTAAACCAATAAATTAGAGCTTGGCCATAAACAGAGTAAATGGAGTAACCATCATATACACTTCACTTACATTGCACACATAGTTCTCACCTATTCCAGTGAACCAATAATCCCAAACATACTTATACTTTATAATATCTGGAATGGCATTATACATAAATGATTATCACACAGCATGCAACATAGTAGTACACAAGTGTGGCAGTTCCGCTAGCCAGCTGCCATTTTTTTCTTAGAATTTACATTGAATTATTTTCATAGATATTTAATTGACACGGTGGTATAGTGTATGGTATCACATGACCTTTATACCAACCATAATATTTGGCTCTACAATGACTTTCTCTTTTTAAAGTGTTTCTTTTTAGGCAGCATGATTTACGCAAGATTATAAATCAAACCTGAATTAATTTCTTTTTACTAAAGGTTACTGTACTTTGTTTTCCTTTCACAAGAATTTGCAGAACTATCGATCACTGCCAAGGTTGTCTTAACATTTCTGCATGCCACAAATACAATTACACAGTATTGACAAAGATCATGGTAATTTGTGTGGTCTGCGACTTCCCTTGTTTGGAAAAAATATAAAGGTGAATAAAATCGAGTAGCAATTAAGCAATGGGGTTTATTCACGTTATTTTTGTATGTTGAATGTTGGATGGTTCATGATTATCAATGCGCTGTATCTACAATGTACCACAATATGGTTGGTATAGATGCCAAGGAATCTAAAGATGAACATGTGCAATTTTTTAAGGTATAAAGAGCAAACACGAATATTAGAATTGTCCTTGAACGTCCTTGGAAAGCTATACAAATATTCACATTCTGGAGAAACTTAAAATCCTGGCAAAAGTTTGACAACTTTAATGACGAACGGAATTTGCATTGAAATGGTAAATTAACAATGTTACAAGAGACAACAAAGTCTACAAATTTGACACTTCAATATCATATTCATAATATGGTAGTCCAGACAGGATTACTAAAATAATATGCCTGGTATGAGCTAATGTATGATGTACATGTACAAGGGGGAAAAGTGAAAACTTGGTCGTAACAAAATTTCGAAACTCACTTTTCATACATTTCTCTCTGTTTACAGAGCATTGATCATGTCTATTTTGACTCTATAATAGTTTATATATCAGCTCGAAACTCGAACTTTGGCCTCTCCCTTATATATAAAAGCAGATTCATGAACCTAGGACATGAAGTAAGAAAAGCTTTGGTCGGTTTAAAAAAAAGACAGTAGCCAGCAACAGTATTATCTCATGTAGTTCTAAATGAATGTTGCGAACCTTATCGACATTTCAAGATCCCATTGTGGTTTCTAAGTAAACAATGTAATATAATCCATTGAGATGGAATACCAAATGATAGTAGAGGTGAAGCAAGAAAGAAGTCTGTCATACTTTATACATTTTGATGACCTAAAAGTATGTTTTGACCTACTTGACATGCTCTTTACTTTCCTCAATGTTTTTAGTATGATTATGTCCTTTGAAGGCGATGTAAGATTTGAAATATATAACCAAAGAATTTTAACACTTTCCAGACCACATACTTGGCAGGTATACAACTATTGATAAGTCTTGCACTTGCTATTTTTTTCAACTTAACAAAGCTGCGATCAACAACGGGGTGTAAGGGATACAGTAAATAGCTAACTAAGGCGTTCTTTTATCGATTTCTATCTTTCCATCTCTGAAACATGTCAGATTGCTTTTCAGACTGTACGTATATACCCTGTTCCTTTAAATTTGGTGCTATTGAATGTCGAAAGGATGCAAGCTGTTTCCTACCTCAAAAGACTTAGCTGTGATAGCAGGTGATGTTTCCTCTCTATTAAAACTAAACAATGTGCATTTTGTAGATATGAAGCATGTTTCTCGAATTCCATATTCTGTATATCAGAATATGTTTACTTCAAAACTTCTGTTGAATAAACTTGATATCTTGTGATCGCAATCGTACACATGCATGTTTCTAGGAAGGAGTCCATTTAGATTTGTTCTTCCCCATTGGAGAGATATGATTTATTTTTATTTTTAATTCTAAATACCTCATTCCACAACATGAAAATTATTCTTCATATTGTCCAGAAAATGCAAAACTAAGTGCTCAAATAAGCGAGAAAAAGATTACAGTCAAAAAGGCGATTGGCGACCGACTCTAGCAGGTACGTGTATAATGCCTACTGTTCTCCCTTGTGACGTCATACATGGAAGAATTTGCATCTCTGTTAGTAGTAAATAATGGTAGACATTGGCAATGCTGACTTTTATACTTGTCAAAGTACTAGTATATCGGAGAATGTTTAGCCTTTTAAAATTTTCATATTTGAATTCTAAAGTACAAGTTTTGAATATTTTTTTTGTGAACATTTATGAGTCACTAATGCAGATTTCTTACATACCTGCATGCAAATGATGTGCAAATGAGAGTGCGATTATTTCTTGGAAATTTGCTGCTGCAGATAAATATATTTAATAACAGAATCCCATTCTGAGTTAATGCCAATGTGAGTACTGAAGGGGGTGGTATTTGCACTCATGCTTGCTGTGTTTTCCACTACGACCGCAGAGAACAATGCAACCCCTAGTACCAATACCCTGAATATGCCACACTTTCACCCTGTTCTGTAATTCTTATCATACATGGAACACACACTATAATGTAATTATTTTTACATAAAATATTTTATTCAAATCATAGGATATTTAGGTCTCATATAAAATTTACATGGTTGTAAAAGTTACAACTGTTTTTTGAAAATAATACTTTACACAGAGAAACACTATACATATTCACACATCAAAGAACAGAATCAGTAATAATGATACAAAAATATACAAAAAGAAAATGACCTGTACAGTTCAATTCAATATGTATATAGCAATGTGCCATGAAAAGTACAGTGAGATTTGTAGGATTTACACTTTTCATAGAACTAGATGAAAACTATTTTACTGTGGAGTAAAATATCTCAATGACTAAATTTACTTTTTATATTTATTGTGGTTATTTTCAACTGCTGAATGCAGTGCTGGGATGTCAACCTTTTTAGGTATAATTAGTATTTAAATAAACATGTCTGCTATTGATGGAAAGACCACACTAATGGGTATCAAATGTGTATCTGAGCAGTATTAACAGGGTTAAAACAACAAGAACGTTATGCTGACAGGCATGAGGGTCTCACTTCTTGCCTAATTACCAACTTTGAGCACTGTCAAAAATTTTACATGGATGAACTTTCTGATGAAAAGTCATTATCGGTATTCCATGCACAAATCATATATACTATGTGAAATGATGACATTCCTGCTAAGAACTGGAGTAGAAAGGACCATACCCCTTCTCTTATTAGCAATCATAACATTATTTACCACAATTTTTTTGAAAGCCCACTTAACTTTTGATAGTTGAAACAACAGTGTTAAGAACTGGAGTAGAAAGGACCATACCCCTTCTCTTATTAGCAATCATAACATTATTTACCACAATTTTTTTGAAAGCCCACTTAACTTTTGATAGTTGAAACAACAGTGTACACATTACAGTTTCTGTCATTTTTTGACTTGCAATATTTGAGACAAAAGAGTGCAATCAAAGGTTGCTGTACATTTTCTATCCTGTTCAATATCCGTCAATGCTGTGTATACTATTTTTAGCCTCTACAGAAAACTATATTACAATGTTAGAATTCAGGCTAAATACACAAGAGAAATGTGTGGCAAATCACTTCACTACAGTAAATTGTGTCCACACCTGATTTCAGTAGAAGAGATGTTTGAGACTGATTTGATATAAAAAATCTTGATTTAAGCTACTCATGATATACAAATCAAAATTAAAATGCAACCAGACTATTGAACAAAAAGTATGCTATAACATTACTGAAAGTAAAACAAATCTGACAAAAAAAGTTAAATCTCGCACGCATCAGTAATATATGTTTATAAATAAAGAACATCCTATATTGAACATGAATGCAGAAGTGGATTGGAGTGCCTTTAAGACAGCTAATAAATGCAATTGGCTGAAATACTTCAATATGCAAGTATTCATAAAATCATCAGATCTAAAGAGAGCTAATGCCATTGGTTGTTATATTTCAATATGTACATATGTATCTACAGAAGTGAGTTGGCGTACCTAAGACAGCTAATGCTATTGTCTGGAAAAAAAATTCAATATCCAAATACTTGTAAAATAGGCAGAATCTAAAGACAGCTATTGATTGTTATATTTCAATAATTATGCTAATATTAATAAATCTACAGAAGAGTTGTGGAGTTCATAAAGACAGCTAATGCCATTGGTTGAATACTTCAATATGCAAATATATCTAAAATCTGCATACTCATTTCATTAACATTATCTGGTTCTGTGTTGCTTGTACTCATAGTGCTTTGATAAATAATATACATGTAAATTCAAAACCCTGTTATTCACTTAAACTTCTATTCATTGAAGGATATGAAACCTCATCGAAATGTAGCCTTATTATAGATGTACATACATAATGAGATATATTCATGAACAGTTTACTTGAAAATCTGATAATATTTGAGAAAAATGAAGCGACTGAGCACGGAAAACTGCACTCATATGTAAAGCCATGTTTGACATCAAACGTAGCTACTAACAATTCTAAACATTTTAGTTCCCATCGTTGCAAACCATGGCCTCTTTTACAGCACCATCCAAAATGCGCCGTCAACACATTATTTCAGTGTCGCGGAAGAAATAACAGCTTTGGTTTGCGAGAATGTTTAGTTCCGTGTGAGAAAAACAGCTGGGAGAGGTGACTGCAAGATCCACATTTGAGAAAACATTTATGATATGTGTACACTGCACATCTTATTTCTATGGCTATACTCTGATTGTTTCACTACTTTCACCTCGGTGATTAAATCTATCAAATAAAGTTAATCATACTTATGTACATGTAAATGTCTTGTATTCAAGTTATACAGTATTAACACACTTCATAATAATTAGTTAGAGTAATACTTGAGAAAAATACATTTCCATGTGTCTAAAATAACTGCTATTTGGTTGATATCATCTACTATTCACACACAAGAAAACTTATGTGTTCAAGGTTGATAGTGAGACCATTTTAACCCTTTCAACGACTTGGTTTCTGTATCTCTAACAGAGTTACACCCTAAATATATAAAATCAAAAATAATGGAATATATACTCTGTCACAACAACGCACGTCTATATCACTTGTTCTGTTGTGTTTGAAATGTGAGTCAATATGTTACAAATTACTATTACTTTCCCCAATTTTCTTGGACATTACTGGCGCTGGTATAATTATGTATTCTCCAAACTTTTTCTTTATTCAGCGTTGTCACTATTCGTCTAGCAACTAGTGGTGACAAAGCCCCCTTAGGTCACTCATATTTTCCTTGGCTGAACAAAGAATAATCGGCTCATAAACTGTAGAGTCAGGGACGTCATAAACAACACTTCAAAGTGTCATACAACAACATAGCAAACTTGAACACACAAGTTGATGGCACCAAATAGAAGTTGACAACATACTCTAAACCTTTGAACAGTCAAAGGAAAACTTTAAAGTTGCCATATGGATGAGGACCAATGATACTTATTTTGGATTTTTAATTAATATAACAACTTTACTATGTTTTTCAACTTGAAAATATATACCAAGTCCATGTTTGTAACTAAATAGTTACAAAAAAATAAAAAGTGTGTTAAATTTTTTTTTTTTTTTCAAGTATGAAAACACAGTAAAGATTTTTATGAATCAAAAATAACAAAGAAATACCTAATTCTCATCCATATGGCCATAACCTTCAAGATCATAGAGTCTTTTAAATTAGGGATTTTATAGTACAATGACTATTTGTAAACCTTGTAATCGGTCAAGTTGTATAGATTGTTTTCCTATTAAAAAGATAATGTAAAAGGACACCATTATTTTTTTATTTTTTTTTGTCAGTCTTTCATTCCAGTCCTTCATTTCTAGTTTATTTCCTTGTCTTGTAAATACATCCTCTAGGACACCATTATGCCACATGGAGCAATTTACATTTTGATCACAAGAAGTTTAAATCTTCTGTTAACTTTGCATACAGTGTCTCATTTTCATGACACAGATATATGGTGATGGTGGCAAAAATCATATTAAAACTGTGTAAATATAAGCCTAGATAAAATGACAGTGAAACAACATAGGACTTTATACATTATGCCTGTTTTAATACCCTGGATATTGCTGGGCTACAAATATTTGTTAATTACTGTTATTATTTCTGTAAATTTGTTAATTTCTGTAACTGTGGTTAATTGGACAAGAAAAATTATGTATCGGTAATTCACCATATCTAAACAATCACATCATCACAGACCACGGCCTCTTTTACGGCACTGTCCAAGACACACCGCCAAGAATTATTTCTCAGTGTCACGGAAGAAATAATAGCTGGTTTGCAAGAATGACTTTTTGTCTACTAAAGTACTGGACCTCTCTATAAAATAGATACAACTCTGGTAATCAAACCTTCGGTTTACGAAGATATAGGTGCATACTAAATCTATTGTTCTTCGATGTGGTAGATTATACAAGTGGGTGATAGTGGTTCCTCTGTTGTGTGATTCTAATTACCCTGTGGTCAAGATAGTGTAAACATTGGACAGCTACACTGCAAGTTCCCAGAACTCTGTCCATAAAACTCTGAGATGCCTCCAAACCGAGACTATAACTAAACCAATGTCCATTCATTAGCTTATCACTGTTGTATATCAACAAGTTGACAATAGTTTTAGTTTGTGTCTATCTTACTGAACCAAAGGCTCAATTACCAGAGTAATATGTGCTATCTAGACTAAGAAAAAGCTTTGGGTTTAAAATATTGATTTCAAGAAAACAAAAAAAGTTAATTTTGATTGGCTGAAGGTTGACTAGTCAGAAAGGTCCAGTCATTGGTTCTCCTATGTAACCACCTACTATGGTTGTGTGTATTTTATACGTGGAAACAATACCTGGATCTTTCAGGCGAGGTTGAATTCTATCAAATATTTACTATCCTATACTAATACTTTATGAACAAGAATCAGAACTTGAGGTTGTTGTTTTTTTTAAATGCCAAAATGACTTTAAAAAACCTTGCAATTGTGGTATCAAAAAGGAAACACAAATGTTGCAAATTAAAAAATTGATTTTACAATGCTACAAAATAATTCTTTGTCAAATGTTGACATGACCAGAATGTTTGCACCTTATGATTATCTTAAAAAAAAGTAAAAACATGACCATGTGCTCCATACTTTAAAAAAAAAATCATATTAATGCAATAGATGTGCATTTTGGAATAATTTCCTGACATTATCGGTGGAACTACTGTTGAAGTATCAACCTCGTTACTATAAAATTCCAAACAAAAATAAATCAAACTTTCAATTTTAACAGTAAAATTAATTAATCATTTCAAATTAGTTGTATGAAATATACTGGACGGATACTTTGTATATTTCAACAGCATTTAGTGAACCAGGTTATACTGTTACTTGTACTATATTTACACTGTCTTGCATTTTGCAATTAACGCGTTCCAAATTAATTACGGAAAATTCCAATTACCTGGCGGAAAAGTTATATACACTGTGTTTAAATTAAGTTATGGATTTGAATATTTCCTATGTTGTGTGATGTTACAATGACTTTTGATTGATACCAAAATTATTTACTTAGCCCCTCTCTAAATTTTGGTAAAGCCATTGAGTAATCATGTGATTTTGAAAAATCACTTGATTAACCACATGAACATTAAGAAATCATACGATTAACCACATGATCACTGTGCAATCTTCAGAATAATCATGAGATTGTTTTGAAAAAATTGTTGAGTAATCATGTGATTTTTGAACACCAACATTAATCACGTGATTGCAAATTATTAATCATGTGATTGATCACTGTATCTTTTTATAATTTATTCTTGATTAATCACATGATTTATTTGTATTATATGACAATGATATGTTGTGTTATTATTATAAAACAATTTGTAATTTGTCGAACATTTCATGATAACAACCATGTTCTTTTTAGGTTGACTTTGCAAGACATTATACACTTTTAAAGGCATGTATATTTTTAATTCTATTCAAACTCTCATACAACATACAATCCATGCATACTCTATTACCCAGAATGGAATACATAGTTCATATTTAATATAGCACAAATTTTATTTCATTTCATCAATGTTTGAAATACAAAATGATACAATTACAGAACATAATTGTCTACATAATTAGGTTTGGAAATACAAGTTTAATCAATCATAAAACAGCCATAACAGATACTTTCAAAGAAAAAGAACATTGAAGGAAAATAACGGGAACATCATCAACATTTCTACCAAACTCAAAGTTTGGTAGATCGCACGTAGCTAGCTACCTAGTGTACAGTGGAAATGGAAGTGTAAAGCTTAGTCTGCTCTGGCCCATGCGATACTTGTGAAGTTAATTTTGAAGTTTTCCCGATTATGTTGTCAAAACACGACCTAAGCGTAATCTGTAAGGGAGTGATCAGTTTTTACGGCCGGGGTGGGCCGGTGACTTTTTGTTCATGTTGTACTTAAAAATAGTGACCCCCCCCCCCTGCAATTCATTCACAAAACAATCCAACCCCCCTCTGACAAATAAAAAAATACCTCCAATGGCGTTGTAGCACAACTGTACAGTTTTTAAAAATGCTAACATGCTAACAATAAGTTCATTTGGTGAATGACTATCCAGTTGCCTATCCAACCATGTTGCTATCTTTACGATATATGCTATCATTTGGCTGTTGATATGGACATGGTCTTGTTGCTAGGCATATTTACATACATTTTTTGAATGTTTATTCAATTGTCTATTAATCCCCATTGTGATCTTTGCAATATATGTGATCATTTTGGCTGTTGCTATGGGCGTGGTCTTGTTGTTAGGCACACTTGCATACATTTTTTGAATGTTATTCATTTGTCTTCTATTCCTGTTATCTTTGCAATATATGTGATTATTTGGCTGTTGCTATGGGCGTGGTCTTGTTGCTAGGCAAATTTACATACATTTTTTGAACGTTTATTCAATTTATTAATCCTTGTTGTTATCTTTGTGAAAAAAACGACCGTTTGGCTGTTGCTATGGGCGTGGTCATGGTTGCTATGGTATTTGCATACATTTTTTGAATGTTTACTCATTTGCCTACCATATGATGTTATTTGACCAAAATATATTGCCATTTGGTTGTTGCTAAGGGCGTGGTCATGGTCGCTAGGGCCAATTTTGTCAAAATGTTTTGAAGAATAACACTCAGAAACATCTCACCAAGTTTCAGACTCGGTGACCAAGTACTTTTTGAGATACAAGTTTTTGACCAAAAATGAACATTTTTACACCTAATTTGCATATCACTCATGGAATCATGGTATGCTTAATATTTCTTTGTCCATACATCCCTAGATACATTCCCATTAAATTTCAGCCCAATCTGCTCAGTAGTTTTGGAATTATAGATTTTTAACCAAAAAGACACATTTTTAGCCCTAATTTGCATATCACTGATGGAATCATCCCGTCATGAACAAATCTTACTTTACACCCCCTTAACAATGTTCCCACCAAATTTCGCACCAATCTGCCTAGTAGTTTCTGAGTTTAAGTTTTTTGACCAAAAATCACATTTTTTGACCCAAATCACACACCTGTGATGCGATCATTTTGATTTGAACAATTTCCCAACTAAACACACACGGTAATGGACCCACCAAATATCGTGGCAATCGGTTCAGCTGTTTTTGACTTTAAGTTGTTTACACAGACAGACACACACACACACAGACAGACAGACGGGCGATCCCTATAGCACTACTGAACCTCAGTTGTGCTAAAAACACAATGACCCCCTCCATCTGTTGACAAGAAACACTCTTTTTGATTTTGCAAAAGACACCCTATTCTCAAAGCATAATACTGCACACTGCACAGTTAATTTTACATGTTACATTTTCAGTAATTTTAAGTGTATCTGGTAAATTGCTATCCCAAATCCATTGCTTCACATGTATAAAGCTCTTTAGATAGGAACTCTATGAAAAGTATGATTGTCTGTTCACAGACGTACAAAATATTCATGGTTTAGTAACCAAAAGTTCTAGGATATCTCTTAGATTGAGTGAACTATTAATATTTATTAATTCAGCTAATTATCAAGTACAGTATTATAAATGGAGTTAATATACTTGTAAACCAATGTCAATAACTGTCACACATAATGATGTACTCGCATCATATAATGAATTGTTTACATCATATAAAGATATGTTCACATCATACAGTCAATATATTGTTTTCTTTAGACTTAACACAACTGTGGCTTCGTTTCCATACATGTACATGTTTGCAATCCTCAAGCCACTTGTTTGTCCTGTTCATAATTGTTCAGTTCAATCATGGCACTGACTCAAAACTCCACCTCCCCCCACCCCCGATTCATTGACCACGCTGATAATTTTGAATGGTTTTGAATAATGAAAAGTGATAAATGTGATTGGTTTCAAAATAGAAATTAAAAAATGTCATAAAAAATGTTTTGTGTACTACAGCAGTTTCTAAACTAGATTACTAATTCAATTCACTTACTACTATGTTGTCCAGTATATAAAAGTATATTGCTGGCAACATGATAGCCTTGAAAATAAATACACTCTTGCTAATACCAAGGAAATGTAACATTATGATCTGCTGACAAAATTTTACTCTCAGTATACAGTCACTCAGACTGTATCAATGTGGATACTAGATATTCCAGAGGAGATGTAAAATCTAATTTTTCTCATAACTTTGCACTGTGTCAGTACTATAGAAGTTCTGGCTACAGTAAATAGCCCTTTACTAGATCATCATCAAACAAGTCTGTGTTTATAACTTTGTTTATCAGTCATTCACATAATATATATTCTCTGAGAATCCAATTAATATTATATTCACCTTGGAATATATTTCTTTCTTGGTAGTTTATGGTGTAAAACAATAGCAAGAGAAAAGGGGGTTTCACATGTAGCCTGGTAACATGTATTAAACTTGGTGATGGTCACAGGTATCAGAGAAGAAAAGAAAAGTTATTTTTGATAAGACATGTAGTTCGTACTATAGCTATGCCAAGTAACAGTACAATAGTTTGTACATGTATGATAAATCAACATATTTGGGGTGAGATCAGTAGGTAAAAAAACTAATTCTTTTAGTAAGGCCTCAGAATACCTTCCTCACCCCTTCTAACTAAATTGGTAAAATTGTTGCAGACAGCACAATCAATTTCAAATCAGAATGTAGTATCATGTAGCGCTATGAATACAAAGCCGGTATGTAGTGAAGAAAAAAATAGCTTTTTCATTGGCACAATAATGTATTTTAGGGCCATGCATAACACATTTTTTTTCCCATTTTTCAATTTGACATTTTTAGAAATGTTTGTGTTGGGTACAAAACAGATTTCATTATAAAGGACCTCCTCTCACCCCACTCCTCACTAGAAGAATTTAGTTTTTACCCTAAATTGAACTATTGATCTCAACCATAAATCAATTTGGAACTTCTAATGGAGATGATCATAGTTATCATACATTATATGTACAAAAATGTATAGGAACTAGACTAACTATGCACATGGACATTGAATATCCAATATCTAGACACAGGCTGGGTCAGGCACTTTCAGTCACAGTGTTTGCAACATATTATTTAGTGTCCTAAATTGGTTATGTTTGTACACAATTCAACATGTTCAGGTCAATGGAGGAACAGAATTTAGAGCCAGTAAATCTTAAGGTATTTCATTTCTTATGTGTTACATGTACAGCTACACATGCATGTTTTTGTACCACAATGCATGGCGTGCAATAGCGAGAAGTCAATTTTCTAACAAATAACTGTTACTTAAAGGTGGCCATGGTGCAGTGTTGTGACGCCATACCATATGTATTGGATGTATCAAGAGACAGAGTTTATGTTATATTTGAATGTATATTTATAGCTATTTGTTTATGGTTTATTTTATGCACTTACATTTTTGTTTAATAGCTTGCACAGCACCCACAAGCGGCAGCATAGTGGCTCCATGACTAGTATGCATGCGTGTCCTATACACTAAGCGATGTTTTTTTGGTGGTTTTACCCAAGGATGCATTGCGGTACAATGACTACGCATGCAAGTTCTACATGTATGTACGAAGTGCAATCTTCACGCCAAGGGTACTAGCTATGATATCATTGTGAGGCAGCCAGTCACAAATGAATCTACCCAGCTGTGTGAGCTTAGGCGCTTTGGCCTAGTTATGATATTAAATGTATGGACATTGAAGTACAGGAGCATGGCTCATGATGTTGTTTAGTTGAAAACAAGGTGACACCCCCCCCCCCCCCTCTTTATTCGCCTCGTTAAAATGATGACCCCCCCCCACATTGCCTGGTTGCACCTTGGGCTTTAAGTTTTAATTTTCTTTCCTCTTCGTTTTCGTATCTTTGGCTGCAACAAAATAAAACTCTTATAAATAAAAATGATCATTTTTTCTGAAATATTTATGCAATACTAAATCGAAAATATAAATATTTACATGTGTTCTGACTTTACTATAAGAGGTTGTGGTAAAACTTCCACACAATGGCAGAACACATTCAAGTGTTGTTGGGACAATTGTACTTGAGTTGTTTTATTAGTACTTGGTCAACAAAATCACCTTAATTGATATCAATAATCAATACAAAAGTACATTAAACATCACTGATTTCATTTCCTGAATAACTATATGATATGATATGTAAGCTTGGCATGTTTTATGTCAAATTTTGGGGAACATGCACATATTAAGTTAATTTTGTGGAGAATGTCAAAAAAATGTCCCCCTCCCCACCTTTGAAGCCAAAAGTTACTATCAAAGTAAACTTGATCATAATTTAGAACTGTTATTATTTTATATTATTTATTATTTTGGTATGAAACATAGTATTTACCTGGAGAAGTTTTTTTGTCTTTTTGAGATGTAGATATAATCTCTCAATTCTCTCCTCTTCTTCATTTGTCAATTGTGGCCTTTTTCTTTCATAGCCAACCTGCCATCCTTTAATTTCATGGAGACGACAATATCGATTAGTAGTTTTTGTCGTCTTCTCACTTCCTTTCAATTGAAACAGATATGTTTCCCATATGTCTCTTTCTTCATCACTGATCTGAAGGAGCAATAATATTGTGTAGACATTCATATGGAGTGACTTGATTTTCGTTTTTTGTTTAAATACTATACAATGTATTTGCAAATAATATCTTGTCAATTTGTTCAATTGTTCCTTTGGTATTTGATTTAATTCATAATTATCGGATGACATGTTAATATACAGGTACAATCAAAATGGATTAATACATGTATGTAATCATTCAGCCAATGAACACCAAAACCAAGCAAGAATCAGCAGGTGGATGAACATTGGCATATGCCATTGTACTATATTTTGGGTTTATAGTTTGTTTTTTTCCAAATATAACTTCTTTCTGTACTGACTACTGAACTTGTTAATCACTTGTGCTAATTAAACCAAAACCTAATGATCTGAAACTATTGCAAATGTATACGGGCATAACTAATCTGCATGTCATTTATTGACACTGAATTGGGGATTGAACACAATGACTTTTAATTGTTATCACAGCTGAACTGTAAGGCATCACTAAGTGTCTGTCTGCCTGCCTGTCTGTCTGTCTGTCTGTGTTTGTCGAAAAATACTGCGCCGATCGCTTTGATACTCGATGGTCATATTACAAACTAAGTTCGAAATTGTTCAAATGAAGGTAATCACATCAAAGATGTCCATTTTGAGTCACAAATGTCATTCTTGGTGTGAGAAAATGCTTTGACTGAGTCCAGAATTGAAACATTATAGTTTCATTGATGCAATGCAATAATTAAATCATTTATGGGCACATTTCACACCTCAGTGTCAATAGCATGAAGATTATAAACATTTGTTTGAGCATGTAAGTATGTGGGGTTATATTTCCATGGTTTGAGGTTGCTTGGAAACAGTTTCAGTAAAATTAACTCATAGTTACTGCCCATGATTAAATAGATTCATTCATGCTACAGATAAAATATTTGTGGCAAAAAATGTTGTTTCAGTCGAAAAAAAACACTGTACAACTGTACAGTCAGGGAGTTTTAAAGATATTAACTAACATGCTGATTGATGTTACATATAGCTGTTAATGTTTATTCATTTTTATATGAATCCCTGTTCGCTGTCTTTGCAATATATGTGATCTGGCTGTTGCCATGGGCATTGTCTTGTTGCATGGCATATTTGCATACACGTTTTGATTGTTCATTTATCTAAGAATGTCTGGGTTTTTTTTCTTTGTGTAATACACCACTGTTGGTAACTTTTGCTAAGGGTATTTCTATATATTTTGTAAACATTTATTTACTCGCCTACCTGTCATTTGGTCATTGCTAAGGATGTGTTCATGATTACTTGAGTCATTTGTGAAGACAAAATATATTGGAATACACTAGTATATATTTAAAAATGTATTTAAATGCACATAGCAACAGGACAATACCAATAGCAACAGTCAAATGATATTGTATATTGCAAGATAACAACAACCTAAGTGATGTATAGAAAAATGACTAAACATTCAAAGAATATATGCAAATATGTCTAGCAGCATGGCAACGTCCATAGCAAAAATTAAATGTTCATGTATATTGCAAACATAATTGGATAGGTAACATTCAGGAAATGAACATCTGTACCAAGCATTGATCAGCATGTGGATAAAGAATTTAGGTATGTGTTCTTGTGCTCCAACATCATTGGCGTATTTTCATATGTGCTAGCTGTTTTGCTAAAATCACAATGACATTTTCACTTCCTATGCTGCGGCCATATATAACTTTGGAGTCATTCCAACAGATACACAGTATGTGTACATAACACTTGCATTCTCTTTTATCAATACCTGCTGGCATTTTCCTTGAAAGTTATTACTATAAATAAATGATCTGTACAAATACTATGATTATGAATGGTATGTAGCAGAATGGAATAACTTTTTACATCATACCTTTCCACTGTTATGTAGTAGAGTTATAGTTTTAAGTATGTCATCAAATTTAATTTTCGAACAATTTGGTATCGTTACTTTTGTTATTGATTTGTGTGGATATGTTCTCATCAGATCCCCATCTGTCACTTTCCAAGTTGAATCTGACATCCAATCCTACAAAGCAAACATAATATAGACTTATTATGAAAGCAGTAAATCAGTCAGAAACTAAACATCTATATGTCAAGTTTATTATGTGTATAAACACAACTCTATTTTGGCAATAGCTATATCAAAAGATTGCTAGTGTGAGGGCAACTCAGAATATACATGTACAGGTCATATTTTAGAGACAATGAAATTTAAAACATATTTCACAATCAACTGTAAAGACATATATTGACTATATTTATGTGTCTATACTCATATATCTTATACACCTGCAATTGAATTTTTAATGTTTTACTTGTCCACCCAACAATGTTACCATCTTTGCAAATGTACCACCACTTGGCGGTTGCTATGGCCCTTTAAAGCTTTGACCAAAAACATTGCTAAAAATATTGACCTATTTTATTGACAACTCAAAGGAGTGTGCAAAAAATTCTATCAAAGCATTCCACCCATATTTTTTTCAAATTTAAGCGCAAAATATAATTTTCACCAAAAGACCCTGCTGGAAATAGTAAATACTGCAAATAGCTTTTAAAACATTCTAATACATGCTAATACACATTTCACATTTTCTACATATACTTTCTACATATATAAATCAAAGAGATACCTTGTATGCAAATTGAAGTTGCAGCCCATTCATTGAGAATTTGTATTGGTGAGGGCCTGAATGCTGACTCAGAGTATTTAAATCATCAGCAAAGTGATATTTAAAATCTAAAACTTCTTTCACTTCGATGGCTTGTGCGCCTGAATATGAACTTTCAATTACAGTCCTTAACTGTCCCATTGTTCTTGCTTCCTTCAGATGAAGCACCTGCGATATTCTGCTGAAGAACTGGTCTATGTCTGAAATAAAATGTAAATTATGAATAATAAAATATCAATGAGATTGTGTCCTTTGCCAGACTCCTCTGAATGTAGTCTGTAACAGGGACACAAGGTTCAGTGGCACTAAAAATGACCCATTATTATGCATGAATTAACCTGTTTAGAGTGTGCCTTCAAAACAGTATTTCCAAGCAACCTCAGAGGGTAATCTTCATGCCATCGACACTGACATGTGAAGTAGTACATAAAAGATTTAATGACTTTATTGCATCAATACAAATCTAACCTTTCATTTCTGGGTATTTCTCACACATAGAATCATTTTTTTTAAATTTCAAAATGCACAACTATGATGATGCATTCATTTTAATTTTAACAATTTCACAACTTTACACCCAAGGTAATACACCCACCAAATCTCATGGCAATCAATCCAGCTGTACACACACTCACTCAGACAGACAGACAGACAGACACTGTTTGTTCCCTATAGCACTACTGACTTGGTTCAATTGTGTTAAAACAAAAAAACAACAACACACCAATGGTGTTATGGCACAAATTGTTTACCCACATGCCAATGCATGCTAAGTATGAACATTTGGGTGTTGCTATGGGTGGGTGCGAACACATTGACATACATTTTGTAAATTTTCACTGACTTGGCCAGATGTTGTTTGACTAATATATAGTGTTGTCTGGTTGTTGTCAAGGCATAGTCATGGCTGCTTGGGCCAATTGTGTTGAAATATTTTTATGAAAATCTGTATAGCAATTTTAATGACATTCCACCAAATATCAGCTTTGTTGACCATTTACTTGTTTGTGTTTTTTAAAACATAAACATATGTATACATACACCCAATTTGCATATCCTGCTTGGTGAGAGCAATGTGTGCTTCTTCATGAATACACCAAAAGTGTATCATAAAGGCATGACTTACTTGGCCCTATTTTGCATATACTAGTAACTGACTCTATCTTTTGGGGCAGATATCTTGTGGTGACTCACTGGCAAGTAATCACTGAATTATAAACATTCCTTATTCAATCAATAGTAATCCCAAGTGACACAACGTAAACTGCTGTTTTCAAGAGAATTTGCTTCATTTTGAAAGGTTTTACACTATATGAATGAAACATTGATTTTCAAACAATTTGTGTACAAGTTACCATCCTATGGCATTCACAATTTGTACATACTTCATGCCCAGAGTGTTTCTCATAGAACAGAAAAAAATGCTGAAAACAAGACCCAGAAGCTAGTGATCCATACAGCATTTTGAATTTACTGCAAATACACTGATTAGCCATAATCCTCTTTAAATATGGATTTTTCTTTTTCAGTTTTGTTGTCAGTTTTACCACAATCTGGATGAAAATTTCTTTTAAAACTAACAGATTTAAAATATTTTTGATGCAAAAATTACATTAACAGTAGTTTTGCGAGTGAGCAATGAATCAATTTCACCTAGCAATAATTCAAATAAATCAAATCATGATCACAGGAGCACTTTTTACTTTTTTGTCCAATGAATCACTTTGGTAAATTACTTTTGTTTCCATACTTTCACATCTACACACTCATGTTCCATTCCAGGTAGCTTTAATCATTAAAGCTATAGTATTAGTTTGTTTCCCACTTTACAGTGTTCACACACACACACACACACACACACACATGTTGCCATACCAATCACACTATTCAGCCTCATGCCTGTGCATGAATTATTTTGGTGTCAAAATAATACCACCAATGGTTTGTAGCACAATTGGCATCCCATACGTATACACTCTATGCCAAACTTTCTTTTAACTTAAAGGGGAACACACAACTCTAGGAAATTCCTAAAGTGGTTTTCCCCATTAACTTAAAGGTCCAAAAACATTTCCAAACACTCTTTGCCAAAATTCAGATATGAAATGTAAAACTTTTAATAAAAACTTTCTTAAATTACAAAATTACACAAAATCTCTGAAAAAAATGACTGGGAAATGTACAGAAGAAAAAGAAAAAAAAAGAGGATTTTGAGGTCGGCTACAAATAATTCCAGTGTCTTACAGCTTTAACCCTGGAAAATGTTAATGATGAATGAAATAAACTAGGGATCTAAAATAATTTTGAGGCAATTTGAATTTCAATTTTCTAACAAATTTACAAAGTCAACAACATTCAACTTGTACTAGTTGTGGTAGATATATATAGGGAAGAAATGTATTAATCGCCATCTTAGTTTCCGTACGGCGACAATCCCAAGTACCCGGAAGAGAGTCTGGAAAGAGAAGAAAAAAAATTAATAGTGACACACTTGTTAGTGAATAAATAATTTATAGATTTTTCACGGAATTTATTGTGATTTAATTATCTCTAATTACACCTGAACAATTACACCTAAACATATTACACTGTTGTGTACTATTTGTCACGGTGAACCTTAAGTATGAAATTTGTTGCTTGAATTCCAGTATTATTTTTCTTTTTCAATTCATTTTGCACTCTACAGTGAAACTCATGACACTGGTGAAATTTTAGTAATCTGCATTTTCTACATGACTTTATTCATATTGCAGACATTCTAGTCAGCTGTATTAAATAAGAGAAAATAATCAATTTTTAACTAGCCCTTGAAAATTAACACACCTATTGACATGCTTTATCTAATGACCCATTTAGTCTATATAATTTCATACAGGGAAACATGCAAGTGGTAACAAATTGTGTGGTTATGTCAAGAATAAATTTATGTTTGAAGACTACTGAATTTATGTGTTAGATTTTACAATGCATACAAAGTTATCAAAATTTAGATTCCTTGTTATTTGTAACTTGTGTAAGGTTTGAAAATCATGACATTTATTGTTTCATCTTAGAATTAATGTGATATTCTGCTTTAAAAAGCTGTAATGTTTGATCTAGGCATGAGTTTATTATAATGACACATATAGATAAGACATTTTCATTGATTTATGCATAAAGTGTATAGTCATACTTTTATGAATAATATTGAGAAATATTACCTTATATTCTTTGAAATATCATGTTGATGTGACACTCCTCTTTCATTTTAATAATTTCCATATTTATTTTTTCAAACTCTTCCTGGGTCACTGGTTCCCCCAGGAAGCACACATCCTACAAGAGAAAAAAAATGTAATATTGAGGTCCATTTGAGCACATTAAAAGTACTATGAATAAATTGTTGCAAAGGAGAGAAAGAAGAACACATACATTTGTTATGGTTACTATAAAACTGGACGTGTACATTTACGATGAACAGTGCAGTGCTTCATCTACCAAACTCCACAACAATAAACAGCTTATTATTTTGGTAATTAATGTTGGACGTGTGTTAGGGGGAATGTTAGACTTGGCCAAGTCTCTAGGCTAATTATTCCCACTTTAAAAAAAAATCAAGACTGGCATCATCCTAACTTGCCCAAATCCGGTTTTATGGCAAACCACCACCTTTGAAAAAATCTGAAAAAAATTCAGTCACGTATTGCAAGAGCCTACATTGTAACATAGACCCTCCACCAACTGACTGGGCTAGGGGAATGTGTATTGGTATTATAATATATTGACAATTTTAAACACACTTGATAAGACTTGACATTTTAATGTACACTGAAGTGCATTTGCATCATGTTCATATTTTGTCATAAATGTAGTCATCACTATAGCAACTGTAGAGTCCCACTCTGATGATGAACTAAACTTTGCGCTGAATATTCTACCCATAACTGCAATTTGTTGTACAATGCTACTATAAATACATTTACCTAGGCAAACCTGTCAATTGGATACTATAATATTTTGTAACTATAGCAACAATGGAATTCATCTTGAATGCATAATGAATGACTCCTATTTAAACCCACTAGAAAAATATAAACAATAAAGAACTACTTACTGTTAATTTGTCATCTGACACCATTGCCCCCATTATTAAGCACGAATGTGCTAAATGATGGGGGTTATATGTGTGCCTCAGATGGGGTGACAACAGTGTCAGGTTACTGAAGTACTGAAATTAAAACAATAAATGTGGTTTAAGTTTAATTAAATAGTATTCTCTCTAGCTTTTCCAGCAAATCAATAATTAGATTAACTATTCAGACATCAAACTGTATGACTGAACTAACTTGGAACTGAGTGCTAATACAGCAAAATCAGACAATTGTTCTCATACAAGTATAAGAAAACAACTTGCACTTTGTGTGGGATATAATCAATTTTCTCAGGTAAAACAGTTACATTTTCAGTTACTCAAAGCAAAGATCTATTAATCTCAGAGATGGAGGTAAAGTTGCTACAATTGTCTTCTTGGGATGCACTTAAGAATATAATATTCGAATAGAAATTTGCCAATCATATCGATATAGTTAATTAAGTTAATCTTACCATGGCAACATTTCTTGTTCCTGACAAGAGGCTTGGGTACACCTGGCAACACAATTCAAGTATTTCTGGTACACTTACATGTGCCAGGCTGTACCCAAGCATTCCCAGTATTGTCTTTTCCATTCCACACAATTCCTTTATTGTGAAAGTGTTTGCTGTATATTCGACAAACACTCTTCCTGCATAAAATGCAGTTTCATGGTATTTCCTGAATCAGAAAAAAATATATATATTCATGAAAAAATGCAGTCATTTTACATGATACAACTTCTTACATTTCTTTGTACATCAGTATTCAAAGAAGAAGAAAAAATACCGCCAATGGCATTGTAGCACAACTGTACAATTTTTTTAAAATGCTTATCCATATGCTAGTACATGCTAACAATAGGTGTTCATTTGCTGAATGACTATCCAGTTGCCATCCAACCATGTTGCCATCTTTGTGATATATGCGATCATTTGACTGTTGCTATGGATGTGGTCATGTTACTAGATATACTTGCATACACTAGTACAGTTGTGCTAAGAAATGTCTTGTTCTTTAATTCTTTAATCATATCAATATAATGGTAGATTACACCATAGACTATTGTCTATGATTACACACAATTCTCTCTGAATGGTATCCTTGGAGGTTCCTTATTTTTTAACTTCTTTATTAACCCATATTTGTCAACATTTTACACACAGTGATTATGTTTAAATAATATGTAGCAACAATACACTTAGGTATTAAAAAATAAAGTTGTAAATTTGGCATAAAATGTACTAACATCTAAATGAAACATGTACTTTCAATAAAACTCTTCGCAGTGTCAAAGTATCACTAACTTGGGTAGACAGTGTGCATGATATGCTATAATATGCAAATTTCTTTTGTCATTCCTATTCAAATAAATATATTTCTGTGGCAAAGTCATAACAGGTGCATATATTTCCCTTACTTTTGTAAAAACGATTTTTGCATGTCTTTCAAGAAAATGTGTTCACAAATTTCTAAAATTGCTGTCCTACAATAAATCTTTGATACCAGATAATTATATGCATTCAGAAACTCATCAGTGTCAATTGTAAGCTTCACACATGGCAAAAACATTCTTACGAACCCCTATACACAGTTGGGATTTGCCTGACTTCAAGGGAATGATGTCCAAGCATACAAATCAGTGAATTGTTGGTACAATATCGTGCATTGATTAGGGGTCCTCAATTATGTGATCAGTCAAGATAGTGTATTAGACATTACATGAATTACATCACGTGGCTTGAAGTTCATGAAACTTTCTCAAAGCAACCCTACAGAGATTTTATTACCAGCTGTGTATATCTTAGTAATTTCATGATTACAAGGGAAATACATACAGGTTACACAAATCTAGGAATAAACACATTTTCTAAAAGCTTGAAGTCTGGAGAACTCATTTCTTGTGTTTACTTCCCTTATGCCACTGCCGAGAAATGAAGAGTGAATCCAGCTCCAGCTATTATGTAACAGAAGCTCTTACTGTGGACATGCAATCTCCCAGCATACATAGGGAAATGTGAACATTAGTAATTCACTCTATTGTGTGACACAGGACACAGTGAACAAGTTAAGTATTGATAACTGATTTACTAATGTGCATAGTTCCCAATGCATGCTGGGAAACTATGTCCACTGTAAGAGTTGCGTCTCAGGAGCTAGATTCACTCTTCAGTTCTCTGAAATCACATGGAAGGAAAGTTATATAAACATGAGAAATGGGTTCTCTAGACTTGAAGCCTTCAGAAAATGTGTTTATTTCGTAGAGCTATGTCCCCTTTAACTTGTACTTCTCAAAATTTCAAATCATATGCAAGAAATCAACAACTAAATATGGGACAACTGAAAGTACTTACATTGCAACCCAGAGACTAGCTGCTCCAGCCAGCTGCACTTCGTCTTTTAGCACTCCTCTTTTGGCAATATATACATCTAGCATATATATTGCTGTATGAAGAGTACAATTTGCCATTTTCAAGTCATCAATGACCTCAGCCATCCACTCAACCACCACTCTTCGGTTGCCATTGCTTACCTCATTTATATGAGGTATTGGTTTCTGTAAGATAAGGAATGAGAATAAGTTTATGCTCAGAGAAGTATAGTATGTAACAACCCCTTGACAACTCAAGTACCATTTACTCATCAAGGTGGGTGTGAACAATGACAGAAGTTGCCACTGTCCTCTGGTATCAGGAGAAAATGGCCCCGCAAAATAATGGCACCACTCAGGAAAACATATTATAAACTTTATTGATCCAAATAAATTTGGAAATTGATTATGGTCGCCACAACACAAGAGCAGTGCCCTATTGCCTTAGTGTTGAAGAAGCAGGAGGAGACAGGAGTATGGGAGAAAACCTGCTGGGTTTTTTTGCAGGTACATTGCTGTACCCCTGAAAACAATCAATTTCACCTTCATTGAACAATCATTTACAAGTGTTTATGGAAGGAATTTTACAAAAACCTAGTCAAATACCTGCACCTTTTCATATAAATTTGATACTATACGTACAGACATACGGTAAAATGTTTGATTTGTTTGGCAGCAGTGTTCATCACTGTCATGGTCCGCGTACACCCCCCCCCCCCCCCATCCTCCTGACTGGAGAAACTGACCAGTCTGTCTGAATGTTTGAGTTCACCCATGGTTCACCAATCAAGTTTTCGATTTGCATTTTCAGTGTGTCATCATACCATAAAAACTATCAATGATGTTTATGAATTAATTAATTGAAAGTAAAATATGTATTATATATGTAGTTTTCTAAATATAATCTGTGTGTGATAGAACAGCATCTTTTTACGCTCTGTATTACCCTGTGTGAAAACCAAACAGAAAATTGTGGCAACAAATGTAGGTGTTCAACATTGACGTAAAAAAAGAAAAATCGGTATATCTCAAAGAAGCAAAGAAAAGAAAAGTTGCCAGCATAGGCGAAGGAAAAAAAATAATTCTCAGGTAAGCAGGTGGGAAAAAAGTAATGACTCTCCACCAATCTTCCAAGCCCCCCCCCCCCCCCGAATATCGAATGGTCTACCACTTAGTACTTTGTAAAGTAGCCGTGTCTTGAATAAGCGCGACTATCATTACTAATGGTTGTTAAGTGTTGATTTATGAATTATCGAAGTCAAGTCGCCGTCCTCAAAGTATAAACAATTGTAAACTGACGTCTGACGTGAAAACGATCGGGTTGACAGGATATATAAACAATAGGTTATAATCACACAGACAAATGAACATACTCCCCGCTTGACACATTTTTTGAATGAAAGAAATAGATACAAAGTATCACCTGAACGTACTTCACAGCCCAACTGGTGTAGTTTTTGTTTAAATTTGAATACATTTTGTCAAGCTTACTGAATGTTTACACCATCGCTTCGCATGCTCTAATCTAAAAATTGTGTTTAGGTATGTATACTTACATACGCATAGTGTCTGGACGAAATCTCGTGAAACATGAGACTCCTATGCCTTACTTTAGCCAAGCCCAAAACTTCACGATAGTTTGTGACGTCATTACCCGACATTTTTGAAAACGGGTGTTTCCGTCGTCGTACGATGTACAATGTCAAACTATACAACTAGTGTTTTCAGAGTAAAATTGAACAAAAACTAATGATCGGATACAATTTCAACACTTTATGGAGAGGTTCTGAGGACGTTTACACATACAAGACGAAAGTCTACAAGCAACGTGTTTGCATGTGTAAATTCACACATTACCGTAAATGCAATATTGTACACTGTGGCCAGGTCACACTTTGTCCTTGTTTACACTTTGTCCTCACTGCCATGCCAGTGCGCGAATTAAGCGAATATTAAACCCCACCATTAAATAACTATTTACGGTAGTTACTGGCGACTGTTTTTCGATTAACACTAACGTTTATACATTTTACAATATCAATATTAGTGTTAATTGAAATATGATCAGGGAATGGCATTTATGATTATTATCTATTTACCGCAAGAGATTATTTTAGATTTCGAGTTTCCGACATGGTTTCCGACAAGTAACCATGGATCCATGCAGTAACTAGACTACACTGCATGCACTATCATTCTCAATAATAATATGTGGATCAATGATGTATCAACCAAGTGTAAACTGGGAAACGGAACATGGCTAAAAAAACATGTACAAATTCCAGAGACACCAACACGCATCTATGAAGTAGACGGTGTACGTATTATCAGAGTACAAAACTGGCAGTTGTTCACTTTTTGTTCCACAGACCAAACAAAGCATATCGTGTTGAAAGACAAACCTAACATTTCCACAAAAAAAGGACGGTGTCGCATAATGAATACGGGCGACGCCACTGATGAATGAACAGACAACAAGACAATGGAACAATTGACAGTAAACTAACAACAGACGGAGAGAAATAACAAAAATGAAATTAGTATAGCCCATATATGAAACGTGTTTTTTCTCTCAAATAACAACTAATTTAACCATGTTAACCACCTGTTCAACAAAAAACATTAACCTATATTTTAACACGAATTTGCACTTTTTTCTGTAGTACTGGTTACACAAAACATAGTGTACATGTTTATGAATGTGACCACAAACAATAAACATAATGATCGCACGAACAGATACATGTATAATACATGTAGATCAAAACGTTAACATCTTGAAGAGAAGAGCCGATGTTGGCATCATATTCAATCTAGGGGGGGGGGGGGCGGGCATAAATCATGCTTTTGAAATGAATGGTCATATACATTCAAATGATCAATCAACTGGCATGGAAACAACGGCTTTCAACATCTTTCAGGCTACTTTAAATTTTTTAAGCCTATGTGAAATGAAGTGGCTTATCCACGCACAACATAAAATATTCTTATATATATTCTTACCTCAATTGACAGCAATTGTGCCAGAACGTCTCTAAAGTAGTCTGTAACCAAATGGTAAACATGATATTAATAAAATGTATCAAATGTATTACCTACAAGAATTTCTTTGGACATACTGCCCACGTCCACTGTACATTCATCAGTTATTCAACGGGGTAAAGTACAACTAGCCAATTTTGTTCGCACATGCTTTCCCCGGTATCTTCTTGATCCGAGTAAAAACTCGCCGATTTTTAATCGTCGAAAACATGTAGTGTCCGAAATAGCGAGTACATTAAAGCAAACAGACTAGAACAATATAATTTTGTTATCTATGAAATTTACACTGACAAAAACCGTTCCTGAAGGGTAACTGGTCACTTTGTCCCAACTTCAACCCGTCCAAGTCAACTCGCCCCATTTTCAACTCGCCCCAACTCTTTATAATATAATTCACATGTGCATACATTTGAAATCCACTATAGTAGTACATTTTTGAAGGTCAGTGGTATCTCGTATTCCACACATGAGAAACTTCACCCCCACTGTAAACCGAGTATTACGTCCGACCCAGCAGTATTAACTACCGAGAGGATCGCGTCTCCCCCGGAATGTCTACAAAACCTGTACGCAGAAGTCGTAGGCGTATCACACCAGTCACAAAACAAGGCGCGACCACCACTTTCTGCTACGAAATGCTACACATTTGATACACTTCAACTCTCTCAACAACTTTCGATCTCCATACTTCAATTATACCTTTACCTTGTGTTGTTGAGGCGAGATGAAATCGGGGCAAGGTCAAATTGGGACGAAGTGAATCGCAACCGAACGAAGAGAAGAAAATGAAACTGGTGGTATCATGAGAAAGTGGCCCCACGCTGAAAGCAGTCCCACAAAACAGTGGCACCATTTGGGAAATCTTGATGTACAATTTTTCCCCGAACACAACGAAATTCACCTATATATGAATCACTTTAAATGTTTATGGTGGGAACTTTCACAATTACGTACGTGCATACATACGTTAACATTTTTCATCACTCTCCTGATCGGCATAAATCACATTACTATGTAAAGATATATTTACATGTATTTCTCATCCAACCATTTTCCACTATGTATTGAGCTGAAATTCTTGTATGATTACAAGGTTCTTTTTTTCCAAGGCAACTCCATCCGAAATCAACCACCCCCAATCTTTCAAGCCCCGCCAGGATATAAAATGGTTCACCACTTAGATAATAATGACATATGAACATTGTAAGTGACGTGTCGTGATGCACGCTTGCTTCACATCAAATAATTATGAATACAACACTAAATCAGTAACATTTCGAACAAGGAAATTAAATGAAACGTTACCTAAAGTCATGCTGTACTTAAAGAAATATGAAGAAAAACATCTTACCTCTTGTGATAATGGCATCCATCTTCCTCGCGAGTTTGGTTTGGAATGAACTTATCGCGTAAAACTTCCACATTTAAAGGATAACCGGCGTCAGATTTTTGCCACTGTTGGACCAATCACACAGTTTCTTTGACATTTGGGGATTTACACGTCTCTCGATTTAGTGTATAAACATATTTGCCATGTACTGGATAGTTCTCACGCCACTAATCCTGACACCTATGACGGTACTGGGAGACAGTACTTCCGTCAACATGCATAATATTCCTCTTATTCTGAAAGCCCAGATAGTTAATGATGTTGCACAAAACAATATAGTTTTTACGAAAATGTTTATCCACTGCACAAATACTATCATTTTAAATCGTTTTAATGCTCATTACATGGAATTAACACCTTTCCTGACATGATCTATAAAGGCATACCGCGTTATCTTTCTTGGTATTAACGTATAAGACATGTTACATTTCCTTCAGTCAACAATGTTCACTTCCCAATGGGTGCAAGTTAAACTAATGTAGTTGTACACACTTATTTTCAAATCTCTAAAGTACAACTAACAACTAAACATGTATTATTGGTGTCAAATGTGCCCTTTTAGAGTCTGCAAATCAGCGAGTACGGAGTTAACGTCAAAATCATTCAGACGTCATCAGCGTAACGAGGATTACGTCATTCTGTCAGGTGAACGCTAAATGGAATCACCCAACAATAGACTGTTGTAAAAAGGGCTGTATCCAATATTAAATACACATCTATTACAGTTTACGATCCATACAAAATCTCAGAAGTGCAAGATTAAATCAACTATGACACGGTTCATACCGTATGGGAAAACTACATAGATGTAGAAAAAGGACTGTGGCACATACTTTCTTGATTTACATTCGTACAAATGTCATGTTTACCCTAAATATTTCTCACGCCACTAAGTCTAACACCTATGCCAGTCCTGATAGAGAACATGACTGTCACATTACGTCATTTGGCAAGTGAATGTTGTTGCAACCGAAAGAGAATGTTGGACGAAAATTAACCTCTTTTTTTCAAATAGCACAGATAGTTAATGCTGGTGCAAAAAACAGTATAGTTTTTACAAAGGATTTTCTCCACTGCACTGTCAGCAGAAACTTGGTTTGATAGTTTACTAACATGTTTGAAAAATACTATCATTTTAAATCGTTTTAATGCTCATTACATGGAATTAACACCTTTCCTGACATGATCTATAAAGGCATACCGCGTTATCTTTCTTGGTATTAACGTATAAGACATGTTACATTTCCTTCAGTCAACAATGTTCACTTCCCAATGGGTGCAAGTTAAACTAATGTAGTTGTACACACTTATTTTCAAATCTCTAAAGTACAACTAACAACTAAACATGTATTATTGGTGTCAAATGTGCCCTTTTAGAGTCTGCAAATCAGCGAGTACGGAGTTAACGTCAAAATCATTCAGACGTCATCAGCGTAACGAGGATTACGTCATTCTGTCAGGTGAACGCTAAATGGAATCACCCAACAATAGACTGTTGTAAAAAGGGCTGTATCCAATATTAAATACACATCTATTACAGTTTACGATCCATACAAAATCTCAGAAGTGCAAGATTAAATCAACTATGACACGGTTCATACCGTATGGGAAAACTACATAGATGTAGAAAAAGGACTGTGGCACATACTTTCTTGATTTACATTCGTACAAATGTCATGTTTACCCTAAATATTTCTCACGCCACTAAGTCTAACACCCATGCCAGTCCTGATAGAGAACATGACTGTCACATTACGTCATTTGGCAAGTGAATGTTGTTGCAACCGAAAGAGAATGTTGGACGAAAATTAACCTCTTTTTTTCTGATAGCGCAGATAGTTATGCTGGTGCAAAAAAAAAACAGTATAGTTTTTACAAAGGATTTTCTCCACTGCACTGTCAGCAGAAACTTGGTTTGATAGTTTACTAACTGGTTTGAAAAATACTATCATTTTAAATCGTTTTAATGCTCATTACATGGAATTAACACCTTTCCTGACATGATCTATAAAGGCATACCGCGTTATCTTTCTTGGTATTAACGTATAAGACATGTTACATTTCCTTCAGTCAACAATGTTCACTTCCCAATGGGTGCAAGTTAAACTAATGTAGTTGTACACACTTATTTTCAAATCTCTAAAGTACAACTAACAACTAAACATGTATTATTGGTGTCAAAGGAGCCCTTTTAGAGTCTGCAAATCAGCGAGTACGGAGTTAGCGTCAAAATCATTCAGACGTCATCAGCGTAACGAGGATTACGTCATTCTGTCAGGTGAACGCTAAATGGAATCACCCAACAATAGACTGTTGTAAAAAGGGCTGTATCCAATATTAAATACACATCTATCACAGTTTACGATCCATACAAAATCTCAGAAGTGCAAGATTAAATCAACTATGACACGGTTCATAACGTATGGGAAAACTACATAGATGTAGAAAAAGAACTGTGGCACATACTTTCTTGATTTACATTCGTACAAATGTCATGTTTACCCTAAATATTTCTCACGCCACTAAGTCTAACACCTATGCCAGTCCTGATAGAGAATACTACTGTCACTTTACGTCGATCGGCCAGTAAATGTTGTTGCAACCAAAAGAGAATGTTGGACGAAAATTAATCTTTTAAATTTGCCTTTGATTTACCTACCAAAAGCATCTGGCATTTCCTAAACTTGCAATACCCTAGACCAAAAAAAAAGAAACCTCACAGCTAACACTACAACCATTTTGATAGGGTTAGAGATACCAGTAGGGCACAACCGGATGTCCAAAAGGTTGTCAAACATATGGAAGTATAACACACCGTTCTACTTCCATGAACATATCATGAGTCAAAGCTTGTTCCTGTACATGTATTTATAGTACATTGGTATAT
This sequence comes from Glandiceps talaboti, assembly GCF_964340395.1. Taxonomy (NCBI): domain Eukaryota; kingdom Metazoa; phylum Hemichordata; class Enteropneusta; family Spengelidae; genus Glandiceps; species Glandiceps talaboti. The sequence goes on from NC_135559.1 coordinate 11,316,141, forward strand.
TCCTGGAGGACTATACCCTTTGTCTATTGTTGATATCCAGACTAAAAAGAACGACTAGGCTCAATCTGATTGAAATCCGATGTGGTGAAAGCGGCTAGATGTCCTTATTTACCTCTATTCATCGTGTTGTGACGTTTGTTTTGTTCGGAGTGATCGCCGCTTCGTGGGAAGGCGGCGATCACTCCGAACAAAACAAACGTCACAACACGATGAATAGAGGTAAATAAGGACATCTAGCCGCTTTCACCACATCGGATTTCAATCAGATTGGGCTAGGCTACAAGCAATCTAAATTCCAAGTGTAGTTTTGTTCTAATTCATCGGCTTTGTGTTATGACAGTACCCTCATCTCACTACCCCGCAGATTGCATAAAACATGACTGGAATACGCTGTGTCATTATGACTTGAATTACGCATGCAAAAGCAGTGGCGGCGCAGTGGAGTAGCTTTAATGTTGTCATGTATGATCACGGATCATGCGTAGTCCTGCTTGCATACGGAGTGAGTCGTGAACATGACAGTATGTAGACCTTAGTCTATCTGCTAGACCTCGGATGTTCTTCCGATAAAATACGACACACGACCTAACATCGCTATCGAGGTAGGAACATCCATGGAAGTAGAACCCCTACTTCTACTTCCATGGAACATCCAAGGGCAAGCCCTCACTGCGAACTTCGTTCGCTTATAGTATGATACCACCCTCCTCTCTTGAACATACACATTTGTATCACCTGAGTTTGTGCATTTCTTTTGAAACTGCTGTCGTTAGATATGAATAATATATACCGACTCACCCTCGTGCGTATGTCCTTGCATGAGGTATCCAAGTTGAATCTGAAATGTCACAAAAAAAACAGAGATCGTTTTTAGAATATAAAATGTATGTCCATGTCGACATTTTTTTTATGACTGTTATAAACAAACACGTTAAACTACATTGAAACAGAGAACTGTATCAATAATGTTGGATAAGGCGAAATCACTAGAAAACATACAAGTCATGGTGACTTGACAGTCATTGAAATTAACATGGTCGCAAATCGGTAAAAAAAATGAAGTTGTGAACTTAATGTACACTTTGTTCGAAGCTCTAGTTCAGTGTTCTGACGAAGTGTACATTAAGTTTACATGTAACGCCACACACCCTTTGGTTGAGCATCGGACCATGGAAGTAGAAGTAGTTCTACTTCCATGATCGGACATTGTCAGACTCAAGGCCTGTTTAGCCACATGCAACATTTTTTGGTGAATGATACCTAGTACCTGTGATTCAATAATCAACTAGTCTAATTCCTATACATTAACGTTGCGATGATCTTAACTACTGGTCAGCTGCCATCCAGACTAATAATAAACAATTCAAAATGACAGTGAAGCGAACAAAGTACTGTATATCACCTCACGGAAAATGCCCCATTTCACTAGGCAGGCTAGGAATGCGAGTATAGTTCGGTTTTTACATTCTTTCCAGCTGTTGTCCATTTGTAAATATAAAACTGGAGGTAGATTTCCGCCTCGTCGCTGAAATAAGAAATGAATACCATACTATATAAATTATAGCATTTTGACCTTAGTTAGCGCTCATAGTAATTTTAACTCAACAGTTTAATTTTTACTCATGAATATTTATTTTTAACATTCATTTACACCAGAGACATTTTCTTTCTAGATATCAAAACCGATCCAGGACAAGTGTTTGTTTTATTTAATTAGTAATTAAAAGTTCATAGAATCAGTTACAAATAAAATGTACGGGTATATATCAATGTTATGAATGAACTAACAAATACTAGTACGCAATCTGGTCATGTCTATTTAGACGCACTCATTTTCGAGGAAATGCGGATTTCCCTTCATGCTTACCTTAGCTACAATTAAAATGACAAGCATCAATATATTGCAAGTGAAGTTTGAATCATGTGGCCACTGTTTGCAATCAATGAACGCAAACTTCAAATCTTCACTGTGTACCAGTACACCGGTAACGTGTGTTTGTAGTAACATCAATGATGAATTTTCCTGTGATCGGTAAAAGAAAAAAAATGTATACAATATACAAGTGTAGCAGCTAGACCCCGGATGTTCTTTAGGAAAAATATGATATGCCAGCGTTGTGCAAAGGTTATTGGGATGTTGTTTTAGGGGATATATATATATATATATATATATATATATATATATATATATATATATATATATATGTGTGTGTGTGTGTGTGTGTGTGTGTGTGTGTGTGTGTGCACGTTCGTACGCACGTATGTGTGTATGTATGTATGTATGTATGTATGTATGCATGTGTGTGTGCGAGTCTGTATGTATGTATGTATGTATGTATGTATGTATGCATGCATGTGTGTATGTGTGTATATACGTACGTATGTATCTGTATATATGAATGTATGTGTGTGTCCGTGTCTGTCTGTCTGCCTGCATGCACGCACGCACGTACGTATGTATGTGTGTATGTATGTATGTATGTAATTATTGTGAATGTATCAATGTTTGACCATAAAATATAGTTACTTGGGAAGGTTACATAAAAATTAAACATAACATAACGATTCATCTACGACTTGATGAATGTCCGTTGTAGATCGACAAAATCGTAAAATCATTCAATTGCACTGCACTATTATTTTTAGAACCATGAAAAATGTATTCACTAAATTAGCAAGAGGATGAAATGAAGAAGCAACATGTTATTTAATACTGTGTGCATACAATTATCTTGCTACTTGTTAAAGAATTTATGAAACAATTGAAACATTCGTTTTTTACTTACGTAAAAACTAGTTAATAACTACATTACGATTAATATGTCTTGAACTTGCACTGCTTACCTTTGTTGTCCTCGTAAAGTGTGGTAGACCAGTTTTATTCTGGTCCATACTATCGATAATGACCGACAAGTATTCATCTGGTTGTACCTTGGAATCCAATATGTTATTGTAGTAAACCTCTCGCTGCTTCCTAAAAAGATTAAGTGTACATGTACGTTGCGTTACTAATATGCACTTGCGCATCGCAGATATATAAGTTTCTTACTTGTCCAAATGTACTTGTCTGTTTTTGTATGTAGGTAAGAAAATCATATATTATAAATTATTATCAGATATAGCCGGGCCTTCGGTAGAAAATTCAAACAACGTGGAAATATAAGCTTATAACATTTTCTTGGTTCTACTGTAACAGTAAAATGTGTAGAATTTTATAAATTTAGAACGACATTTAGATCGTGATAATTATCGTAATTATCCGATATATCGTCAGAAGGTAGAACATTTTCGTGGGAGAAGGACGTGATAAACGTTAGCTGAATTATAAACTTAGAACGATATTTAGATCTCGATAATTATCGTAATTATACGATATATCGTCTGGTAGAAAATTGGAGTGGGAGAAGGACATGTTAAACACCAGCTAAATTATAAATTTAGAACGATATTTAGATCAGCTAATATATCTCAATTTAACTGTGTTTATCGTATTTAGCTAGTTTAGCTTCCATATAGGGTTTAGAAACGACCACTAGTAAAAGACACAATTCCGCACCTAACTCCGATTCTGTAACATTTTTGAGGGCGAGCCCCGATGCTGTTACGTTAAATCTCACTTCCATGTCACTGATTAGGTACCAGGATATCGCACGTGTTGACCAGTGAATTATTAACTCACACCACAAACACAGTATACGTTCAACTGAAGTTTACACTGAGAACCCTTGCAAGGCCTCTATCCCGTAACCTGTCTCTCCTTGCTTCTCTCCTTTCCAGTGTAAACTTTTATTCATTTTATTAATGTCAAAATCTACATATCGCGTGTGTATGGTTGAATAATAAATGCAAAAAATATTAAGTCTTTGAAGAGGAGTTGCCATGCCCTTATAACTTTTCTCAATGACTTTGACTAATGATCAATATCAATTCTAGGTATGTATGAAATGTAGATTGCTGTCTTGCAGACTAAAATACTCTCGGAATCTAGTGTGGTCAGCATTTCATATCCTTGAGAGTGCTGGTGACTTTTTGGCAAATGTAGAGCATGACCTAGCCATAAAGTAGTGAATTTAGTACAATTTTCTAAAATTATAAATATGGCATCCGTGACAATTCATCTTACTTATTGAAAGATACTTACTTTTGGTGTGTATAGTGGTCCTTAAGATCATTATTAATTTTTTCTCTTTCTGCGGCATCACAAGCTACTGTTTGGCAAGCTCTTTTTAGATCATCACATATGGTACATTTAGCAAATCGATTTTCCTGAAAGATAAACCAGCCACGTTAATGAACAATGTTTTACACGTATTTATTCATACTGTAACAAACTTGAAACACCCATGGCGTTGGAGCATATCTTGTACAGTATTTTAAAATGTTTATCCATGCTATATGCTATATATAGGTGTTCATTTGGTGCTTACCCAGTATACTTTTGCACCTATACAGCCCGATTAAACATCGGCTCTATCTGCTCGGCAGATTTTGAATGAACGATTTTTGGAAACGAGACACAGTTTCGACCTCGACCTACTTTACATGCCCCTAAGAATATTCTCACTAAACTTCAGAAACATCTGCCTAGAATTTTAACAGAAAAAAACATCTCATAGTAGACCAAAACTTACACTTTCCAGCCAAATGCGATACTCATTTTGATTTTCCAAAGTAGATACCAATAGCCATCAGATACAAAGGAATCGGACTTTTAAAAAATTAAGTCACACACACACACACACGTGCGCGTGCGCGTGCACACACAATATTGTGGCCAGTGAGATTCTGTCCTGTCTTTGTAATTAGTGTTATCGTGTCGATACCTTTACTTTCTGTTGTTTCAATATGATATCTACATTATTGGTTTCTTTCAATCATATATACTAGCCATCTAAAGACATACACAGGAGGATCAGTTTTAAAGGTGTCTCTTCAAGTTGATTGTCACTTTACGCATACACTGCAATTTTGTATCTCTAGCTACATAATTTACACGATTTCATTTATTATTTAAGTTTCTCTAATACATATAAAATACCAACACTGGAAGCAGGGTGAGGAACAAACAAACTGTCTTTTTGGAAAACTTAGAAACTTCAATCAAAAAGAAAAGCTAAGACGTGTTATGTGAAATGTTTACGTCGAAGGATTTGAATACATTACAAAAGACAACAAAGCTCTCCCGAAACGATAACACAGATATTAGGGAGGAATTTTTTTCCTGAAAAGAAAATGGGAAGAAATATTGTAATACTGTTAACTTTGGTTTGTACTAGTAATATTTACCTTGGGTATCTTTATATGCATATTCTCGTTTTCCCACATCTTATAAAAGTTGGATCTTGATATTTTGTTCAATTTATAACCCTCCATATCCAACAGGTACTCATGGTACACTGATAGTTTTGTCATTGTGCTGGGTAGGTGTATCTGACCTATGTCTGGCATTTTGTCTCCCATTCTGGATCCAAATCTGTGTAACCATGCATTTGCCAACTTAGTTTTTACCCTTGCCTTCTTTTGCAAACTGTTGCCATGGACATTGTTCACAATTCCACCAAGAAACTTACTGCGATATTCATAAAACCTGAAGCGTAAGAGAAAACTTATTATATCGAGGCTGATATTATTCATGAGAAAATTCATTTATCCGCCGTTTACTATACACATAGTAATAGTATAGATAGTATAATGTGTTTGACATAATAAAACCAACATACAGAAATAACATACATAAATGTTTATTGAGAGAGAGAGAGAGAGAGAGAGAGAGAGAGAGAGAGTGTGTGTGTGTGTGTGTGTGTGTGTGTGTGTGTTTGTGTTGCTTACCTAGACTTTGAAATACCGTATATCATCCGCCATGCTAAATTACACACCACCACACCTCCTGCTGAAAGACTGAAATTACTACAGGGATATCCCTTTGTTGAACGAAATCCAAAATTCAACGCATCTAATATGAACTGCCCTTGTCCTGTAAAGCTTCTTGAATGGAAATCACGCCTACACTTTTCAATTAGGACCCTGTTGACCTTACTGATGCATTCGTTTCCACATTTGCATGTTTGTTTCTTGCATTTATGAATGACGTCGGCACCGGTTTGGTTATCTCTCTCGGCACCTAAAGTAGTATTAATATAGTAAAGTCAAACGTCAAATTTTATGATATAATGTAAGCAGATCAACGTAGTACATATACATCATCATAACAAGAGTTTTACATTGGCGTTTACACAAATCCAGCTCGTCCTACAAATTTATCAATCGTGTATATGTATATACTGAACGTTACCCAAATTTTCCAATTACATACACAATATAGTCGTAAAATCGGATTTAAATACACACACACACATGCATGCTGTATGTATGTATGTATGCATGCATGCATGCATGCATGTATGTATGTATGTATGTATGTATGTATGTATGTCGGAATCACAATGTACATTGTAGGTTATGATATGTAATCTTTGGCAAACAGTTTCAACTTCACATGAAATAAAGTGAGCAATTCACACCTTGATTAACTGCTACATTGAAATGCTCGTCAGGTTCATCTATAAATTCATAACAGTCCAAGATCTCAAATTGCTTATTTGTATTGACATTGTTGATCATTACGTTTTCATCATCACACGACGGCTTGTCATCTGAAAAAAAAAACCGTTTACCGTCGCTTTAATAGTATAGTATAGTCTTTCTTTATTCCAATAACGGAACATACCTCCGTTTATCCCCGAGGGAGGGTTACATGAATACGTAAGAACGAATAAGGGAGGTCACGTGAGCCAAAAGCACAAAACAGCTAAGAAATAAATATAATTTATATAAAAGACTACAATGCAAACAAAAAGGAGATCAAATACTGTCCCTGATCCTAAAACAATCTATTATAAATTTTGCAGTCGTCACTACAATAGTTTTATCTATACTTGACATAATTACGATGAACTTAGTCTCGTCATCCTTATCCATAAAATCAGAGTAAATAGTGGATATCGTTTGAAAGAAACTCTGCCTTTGTTGACTGTACCTAGAGCAACTTATCAAAAAATGAATTTCAGACTCCACTTCATTTAATGAGATGTCAAATTTATAACATCGTTTTGAAATATGCCAATATTGTTACAAACGTATATTCCTCACCGTTTTGAATAAAAGGCCCATCTTCTTGTGTAACGTGTATAATTTGGCATTTATAATAACAGCTATCTAAGCAATATTACCTGTCCATGTTGTTAAAATACTTTTTGATTGTGTTCTTAGAATTTAAACAACGCAATGGCAGTAAATGCACAATCTATTAGCGTAGTTCAGAATCAGGTCTATACTACAATATTCTGGTTGCTAGAAGCTAGACGTTCGGGGCTACATGCGAACGTAGTTCGAGGTGAGGGGCTTGCACAAAACAGGGAGCGGTGTGGAACTACCAGAGTTCTCATTAGCATGGTTGTAAAAATTAGAGTACAAATGTCCGACCATGGAGAGACTGCTTCGTGAATGTTCGGCCGCATGTCGTGTTTTCCGGAAGAACATCCGAGGTCTAGCTGATAGACTAATACTACCATTACTAGTATTAGAAAATGACGTAATTTGCGTCTCCGCATGCGTCAGCGTATCTGCCCCTAGTCGGACCATGGAGGTAAAAGCAGTCTCTCCATGATCGGACAAACATTTGTACTCTGATTTTTACGACCATGCTAATGAGAACGCTAGTAGTTCCGCGCCGCTCCCTGTTTTGTGCTGGTTTCAGTGGTAGTCACACCATTACCTGGGAGACTGCTACCAGCTGTCAGTAATGAACTGGTGTAGTATGCATACCAAAAACCGTCTGTAAACCTATGCTACTGTCGTTTATTTGGCATGTCTTTTGATTGTGCCAACAAACACTGCACCATTTTTGGTCTGTGTCTTTGATTGTATTTTAATCTTTGCAAACAGGAATTCAGAAAATTCGTAAGCTCAAAAGTAGGTCCTCTCAAAATAATTATAATTTTGTTTTTACTTTATCATCGATTCTATTGATAACTTGCCAAAAGTAATGTGTGATCTAATAAATGTGTTCTTAATGGTCGGAATGACAAAATGGGAAAATGAACGGCATCGTATGTGTGTTTACGTATATACTTCGTGTACCTTGACATGGATAAACACAAAGTGTACAAACCCAAAGTGGAATTCAAAATGTTATACTGTCTCGGCAGAAAATAGTTTCAACTGGAAATTGTATTTACCAGAGCTACTGTCAGGTTGTTTCTATCGAGTTGATTCACAACGATGCACGTTTGCGTATACGTAATTTATACATGCTGGTTTAACAGCCACGCCATGCACAACACTAATAATGAACATGTGGACGACAGCTTTCTACTATCACGTACAAATCGGTACAATTCACTACAAATCTGCTTTGAGATTACTACATGTAAAATATTGCTGAATAATTATTTTAGACGATCGGACTTAACGTTATAGGAAGATTGAAACAACATCAATCAATCTTGTTTGGAATCCTGAAGTACGTAAAACTGCCAGACTTTACATCCAAGTTTAGAGGTTATTTGCAACAGGTGACATTTCATCGGTAATTACCGGATTCATACATTCGTATTTTATTTTATTTCACGTTATATTCCAACATGGCCAAGCTCAGAGCCATCGTGTAGGTGGATTTTGTTAACTTCCTCTTCATATAATAGTCTATTCAAATAAATGATTGTGAAGGTTCTACTGCGATTCAACGATCGCCTCAGCATGTAGAAACTTCGTTAGTTTTCGGCGACACGATCACATGCGTTACGTACAGGTGGTAGAGTGTGGTGTTTTTTTGTTGTGTTTTTTTACATTTGTCTACGATGTATTTCATCGTGTCTAAACAGTGAATCCGTTTAAAATTTGGCATCAGGTAACCCCAAGTGTCATGTCGGGTTTTTTAAAACCGAGCATTGCAGGTTCACATACACGTAAACGAGGTCGTTAATAAGTGTAAGGTCTAGCTTGGGATGTGATCTAAGTCGGAAATTTGTTGACATGTCCAATCATCAAATATCATCATTTGTAGTTGTGACGACCCAACAAACGAAAAAAAAGACATTTGATTTCAGAAACTCCTGTTTACGTGTCGGGGAATAATAAAACCATTTCTTCGTAGCATTCAAGTAGATTTTTTTGTCATTCATTTTATTGTACGTCGATGGTTTATACTTGGTCATTTCGTTACTTTTAGATCAACATCTCCCTGTACCTCTGCAATGTTTCTGTTATTTATTCACAAGAAAAATAGCATTACTATACTTATGTTGATTCCATTTTAGTGTGAATTAAAAATCATTATTTCAATTTTGACGACAGTGACATGAAATGAACGTCCATCCTATCCATACCCCTCCTCAACAAAGGAATTATGTTTACCTAGTCTATCTGCAAGACCACGGATGTTCTTCCGATAAAATACGACACATGACCGAACATCGCTATCGAGGATAGGGCAAGCTCTCACTGCAAACTTCGTTCGCTTATAGTATCAAAGGAAAGCCCGAACGTCTAGCAGCTAGACTAATGTTTACCCTGCCACTTGCGTGAGTTTCAACATGTCACCGCTCCTAACTTATGGTTTTCCTGTCACAGTGTTAATAAGAGATATTATACGAAAATCGAGTTACCAGCAATCTGTACCAAGGCAACAGTTTTCTCTTTGTTCGTATACTCCGTGGACTTTTTGGCAATATCGTCAAACATAGGGATAGAAGGGTAAACAACTTTACGCCACATGACTTAGAAACTCATGGCTTATTACGCTGATCGTGGTCGCCGACATGTAAGCTAAACCTTTGTGTCCTCTCAGATCTGAGGTGTCCTTGAGATTCTGGGAAATGCGTGTCGGTGTATCCTATGAGGTGTATCAATATGTATCTCATGAAAATTTTCTCGTCAAGGCATATAATAATACGGAAAGAAACCGCGGTTCCCGCGGTCCCAGCCAGGGGCATATGATATGGTTTACATTCAGACGCGTACACGTCCATTCACACAGAATCATAGTTCATAATTATACCGTGTCATGCGGTAATCAACGTCTCAATACTCTCATGAATATATGCGCACGGTAACAAGTAGTAAAACTAGGAAATCACGATCTGTTCATTTTATTTCGAGAAATCGTTTTGATGCAGCCATGATTGTCACCCAGCGGCAGGAGTGTAAATCCAAAGTTTGTCCGACTTGTGATTATGTCATGGCTCATGCATTAAACGTTAGATTACGTCATTTTTTGCCGTCATTTCTTAACTAACCTACGGTATTACATCATGCAAACTTTATGTTACGATGCAGTCAAAATTGCATACTCTCAGTCCTGCCAATAGATAGCCGTGAAACTTGGTTTTAGGCAAGAAAAAAACAATTCATGGTCGACAAAGTAATCAGCACACGATTGAATGTTTATTTAGTATGGTATGAAGTGAGTGTGGCATAGCAGTAATTAGCCTAAAGGATCAGAGATGTTATTGTTTACGTTGTAGATTTGCTTTTTGGGATGGAAACGAAAGATAGGAAGTTGTTTACATTTTCATGGGAGGGGGAGGGGGCGATGAAATAAACACAAAGAAACAAATAGTTGTATAAGCCCTGTCCCCAATTGAATCGATTCAGTTAAATCGTTCGAATTAAGTATGTCCCGACTCGAAATGTTAGAAATGGGTTTGAATCGATTCAGTTTGGTGTACACACAGGCATGTGTTTCCCGAGTTATGTCTCAGAATATTTCCATCAGAATACAATAAAATGTCGATAATATCATTAATAATGTTGACGTACATAACCAACTATATACGAAAGGGGTAAAATTACACCTGTTTCTGTGATCGCGCAGGTTCACTCACTGCGAAAGAAGACAGGCAGTGAGTGAACCTGCGCGATCACAGAAACAAGTGTAATTTTACTCCTTTCGTATATAGTTGGTTATGTACATCAATATTAATGACATTGTCGACATTTTATTGTATTCTGATAGAAATATTCTGAGACATAACTCGGGAAACAAATGCCTGTTGGTGTACTGTCCCGACAGGTCAAATTTGATCCTGTTTACTTGATTGGATGACGTAGGCACAGTGTATTACTATGACTACACGCAATCAGTATGGAGGATTTTGCAGGAAATAACCTCATTGTCAAAGTTATCCATCAATGCGAGGGCCGGCTGCCAAAGCTCAACAGCTATTTGTCTCTTGACCAAGATACATAGACAAATACAAGCTAATCACGACTACATTTACTACTGACTTTGTTTTAGTAAGTAATATGAAATGGGAACATGGGCAATTTTCCTATTGCGGTACCATCGTCAGCTAGATACAAACTCAACTCGCAAAAAAAATCATTCAAATATTAAAAACATTTCATTATGTCTGCAAAACATTCTTTCAGCGGGAAACTGCATTTACCAGTCCAGTGTTTTTTCCACGCTGTGGTTTTATGCACCCGTTTCCGATGGCGATGAGCATCGACAGCATTCAGTTCGCGTGTTTCAAGTATCACGTGAAGAAATGTAAATCTCGCCCAAATAACTAAAACCATGGCTGAATAATTATTTTCAACGATCGGTCTTTTTTGTTTTCTTACCAATAAATGGAGCTAATCAACATCAGTGAATTGATCCACTTGTTGTGTATGACGAAATGAAAGTTTGTAATGAACCACGCTCCATGGCTCCACTGTCTTGGAGACGAATTGACCTCAACTTAAATGATCGGTAATTTCCGCTCGCGGTCGGATTGTCGTTCGTGTAAGTTTCACTATGTATGGCCTAGCTTTGAACATTTTTGACAACGTCCTTTCCACATGTACACGTATTCTATTAAAATAAATACATCGCTATTAGGGTAACAGTCATATAAAATTCGGTCGGTGCGATCATTTGATCGGCTCTTCGGTAACATTTGCCAGTAGAATTTGACCTTTACGCAACAATGCGTGGGCGTAGGTCATAGATGACAAACTGGGCGGGATATGGATGTGTCACATAATGTACTGATTTATTATACATACTGTCCGATGGTGGGATAAAGAGGTTGTCGGGTACGCTTCCCTTTGATCTCTCTCTGATTCGCGCTTAGTGCCAAAATAGTGTTGCAAGAATGTAACTATAAAAAGTACCACACTGCAGAAGAAACTTCAGACAATACCAATAAAAACTGCCCCCTAGCTTTTCAGCAAAACGTTTTTTTTTTTTCGTTTTTTGATTGAGTTACAAAAAACGAATGTTGGACTTTCGATATCAAGACGCCAACACCAAATTCCAAATTCACATGTAATTCTAAATGTTGATCACTTTATACGAAAAGCTACATTTTATCGGCTGGCTAGACAAAAATCTTACCAACAGCGTTTCGTCTTGACACAAACATCTTTACCGATATTGTTATACTTTCTATGCGTGAGTTACCATTATCTTAGGAGTTCAACGCCAAATTCATATGTCCCTGCCAGGTAAACCTAAGGTCTGGTGCGTTCTTTGATATTTTTTGAGACAGTCAGTTGACTAAAATGTATCAATTGTAGTCCAGTTATTGTTGTGCCAGACGATAACGTGGAAATATTAATTAGATTTTAGTCGAGCCAGACGGGAACATTTGCAACATCAAAGATATATTTTGTTTGGCCAGACAAAAACTGTGGCAATGTTAGTGAGATTTTTGTCGAACCAGGCGATGTTTTGTTTCAGGGTTTGTGATTTTCGTCTATAACATGTTCTATCTCATTGATGTGTTACTGTCAACGTGAAAATGGACAATGTGAAAGTTTTTACCTGGAGTTATGTTCACGTTGCCGGCGACTATATTATGCAAATCAGTAGGAACCTCGTATATATCTTCATCCTTTTCACTGCTACAGTCAATAGTGTCTAGAAATAAAAAAAAAACATATCATGGGTATTGTGTATGTAAAAAGATTTAGACGATCGTTTATTGGAAGAGTATGGTGAGTTTTCACGATTATGTGTTCATTACAGGAAGTTTTAGAGCTCGGACTTGTAATGATTTACACCATCATAATTCTAAACATAACGTCTGCTGTTAATGCTGTTGCAGTGAGCAATGTTTTCCCCAACCATACATTTACACGAGCTATAGATGTAGATATAACAGTAAAGTTGAGAGAAAGAAAACACATTAAAAGGATATATGTTTGACCATTACATTAAATTTGTCACAACGAAAATATATCTATATTCTCCCGATGGAATGAACCATATGAAAATTATGAGTTTGTTTGAAAATAATCAAGTTACTGACCTTCACTTTGCAAGTGTTGGCGAACATGACGCATTACTCCATTAGACGAAAAGTATGATGCATCACATATATCGCATACAAAAACGCCATCACTCCAACTGTAGTACGCTTCTTGAGATTCTGCGGTTTCCATTTAAAGGTTTCTTAACATAATACCCACGGTTAAAATTACGGTCAGAATATATGCATAGACAAGCTCAAGAGGATACTGGATGGGTGCATGAATTGCTGGCTCTAGGTCTCTTCTGAAAAGTTGCGTTTAATTTTGCCGCCACATTTTTCCTCGAAGGTGATAGGTCGATTGTATCGCATATTTATCTTTGCACAACGAATCAGAAGTTTGTAGGTCGCGATCGCACCAAGATATAGACAGATTATACACTGTAAAGTTTAGATTGCGAGATAAAATAAAATATTTCATGGGGTGACTAAGTTAGCTAAAAATAGTAATTATAACATGTGGAATGTGAAGAAGAGAGCATGAAAAATTGTCTATGGGCTTACGACTAAAAACTAGGATCTGTCAGTTAATCGAAAACAATTTTTTGTAATTTTTATCTGAGCCTCATAACACTAAAATAACACCACTACACAAGAAATCGATGAGTGTACAACCTCCATGAAGCCGCGACATTGCACATTTTTAATATCTAACTTCGATTTTAATATTAGACTGCACAGGACTCATCACATCCCCAGCTTCAAAACCAGCACGTCTAATATTAGAATCTAACTTAGATTTTACACACGTTTTAGATTTTATCCGATAGGATCCGATAGTATCGTCTTCTGGGCCCCTCGGCCTCGGCCCAACACTACGTTTTATCTGATATTATCCGATAATTTCTAACTTAGAGTATAAAATCTAACTTGGACTGAAATATTAGACAGAGCATCGGCGGGGGCCCGATACTACGTTTTATTGGATGATATCTGATAATATCGTCTTCTGGGACCCCGGCCTCCCAGCCTGCCACTCTAATTTAGACTCTAACTTAGATAATGATAATAATAATAATGATAATAATAATAATAATGATAATAATAATAATAATAATAATAATAATAATAATAATAATAATAATAACAATAACAATTTATTGTATAAAGACCACTACACAAACATGTCTCAGCGGTCTGAACATTACAAAAAGAGAAAGACTAGCAAAAGAGCAACAACAATAAAAATCTAGCATAAGAACACAATGAATAGTTTAAAAGCGTCTCTAAAAACAAAATCGTATTTAAAAATTAGCAATCAATTTAAAAACATCAGCAATAGCATTGTCGGAAAATATATGTTTTAAGACTCTTCTTGAAAGGAGCAAATTTCTCAAGTAGTCGAAGCTCAAGCGGTAAACTATTCCACAGTTTAGGAGCATACACACTGAAAGCCCTGTCGCCATACGTTTTAGAAGGTTGTTTCCCATGATCTTTAATAGAGAAAGGATTCAGCCTGATTCCAACACTCTTTCCCGTCTTAGATTTTAGACACGTTTTAGATGATGGTAACAAATGCACAATATAATGAATTTAAATGCTAACTCTGTCCCCATGACATAATTTAAAATTTGTCAAATAACCCCCCCCCCCCCCCAACACACACTATAAGACCAGAACAAAGGAACCTTACTGGGGAAAAAAACATAAGAAAAATATCAGACATACATATAATAACCCACGACTCTCCCAGGTTTATTTATGGTTAGTCAAACATCAAGAGTCGTTTATTGCCGTCATTATCCCATGAACAAGGAAATTGGTTATATGCACAAAAGGTAGAACTGGATATAGGTTATTTGTCAATATATTGCTCAACTCAGAAAGAATCGATCATAGTTTCTGGGCTACAAGCAATCACATTAAAATCAAATGTGGTTAAAATTGTGCTTTGATCTACCCTGTACATGTGCGACAGGGAGATCGCAAGCTTTTCGAAAAGCAAGCGGTTTCACTAGTAGCGTCCATATATTTTTATCGTTTTCGTAAGCCTCGCTTTACTCTATGACATGTTGATTAACTTTTTTTAAAAATAATATTAGTTTAGTTTAGTTAAACAGAGAAATGATGACGAGAACTGGCTTTGTGATGCGACCGTGGCCTTGACATTACGTGTTGGTAGTCATGTAACAAAAATGCCCACGAACATGTAAATTTATGACACATTTTGGTTCATTTTACAATGACGTTATTCCCCAATTCAGTTCAAATTTTATAAATGAATTGAGTAAAATGAGCCAATAACGAACCAATCTGAACTGTAATCACGTGATTGTTCTGTTGATTAGGGTCCCCTGCTAAAGTAACAGTCTGACTTATTGTAAGTTTAGGGTACATGAAGATCCATTTTAGAGTGACACTATTCCCAAACTTAGTTGAAAACCTCCGAGAATGATGCATTCAGTAACATAAGCCAGAAACTACGATTGTTAATTGTAATCACGTGATCGTTCTACTGATTAAGCGCCTGTGCGAAAATGAATTGCAGAATAAGTTATTGTCGGCAAGATGTAAGTAAGTTTGTGATACAATAGGATTCATTTAATAGTGATACTATTCCCGAATTCAGTTAAACTTCAGGGAGAATATCGGACATACATATAATAACCCACGACTCTCCCAGGTTTATTTATGGTTAGTTAAACATCAAGAGTCGTTTATTGCCGTCATTATCCCATGAACAAGGAAATTGGTTATATGCACAAAAGGTAGAACTGGATATAGGTTATTTGTCAATATATTGCTCAACTCAGAAAGAATCGATCATAGTTTCTGGGCTACAAGCAATCACATTAAAATCAAATGTGGTGAAAATTGTGCGTTGATCTACCCTGTACATGTGCGACAGGGAGATCTTAACTGAGCTTTTCGAAAAGCAAGCGGTTTCACTAGTAGCTCGAAAAGCTCAGTTAAGATCTCCCTGTCGCACATGTACAGGGTAGATCAACGCACAATGTAGAACTGGATATAGGTTATTTGTCAATATATTGCTCAACTCAGAAAGAATCGATCATAGTTTCTGGGCTACAAGCAATCACATTAAAATCAAATGTGGTTAAAATTGTGCTTTGATCTACCCTGTACATGTGCGACAGGGAGATCGCAAGCTTTTCGAAAAGCAAGCGGTTTCACTAGTAGCGTCCATATATTTTTATCGTTTTCGTAAGCCTCGCTGTACTCTATGACATGTTGATTAACTTTTTTTAAAAATAATATTAGTTTAGTTTAGTTAAACAGAGAAATGATGACGAGAACTGGCTTTGTGATGCGACCGTGGCCTTGACATTACGTGTTGGTAGTCATGTAACAAAAATGCCCACGAACATGTAAATTTATGACACATTTTGGTTCATTTTACAATGACGTTATTCCCCAATTCAGTTCAAATTTTATAAATGAATTGAGTAAAATGAGCCAATAACGAACCAATCTGTACTGTAATCACGTGATTGTTCTGTTGATTAGGGTCCCCTGCTAAAGTAACAGTCTGACTTATTGTAAGTTTAGGGTACATGAAGATCCATTTTAGAGTGACACTATTCCCAAACTTAGTTGAAAACCTCCGAGAATGATGCATTCAGTAACATAAGCCAGAAACTACGATTGTTAATTGTAATCACGTGATCGTTCTACTGATTAAGCGCCTGTGCGAAAATGAATTGCAGAATAAGTTATTGTAGGCAAGATGTAAGTAAGTTTGTGATACAATAGGATTCATTTAATAGTGATACTATTCCCGAATTCAGTTAAACTTCAGGGAGAATATCGGACATACATATAATAACCCACGACTCTCCCAGGTTTATTTATGGTTAGTTAAACATCAAGAGTCGTTTATTGCCGTCATTATCCCATGAACAAGGAAATTGGTTATATGCACAAAAGGTAGAACTGGATATAGGTTATTTGTCAATATATTGCTCAACTCAGAAAGAATCGATCATAGTTTCTGGGCTACAAGCAATCACATTAAAATCAAATGTGGTTAAAATTGTGCTTTGATCTACCCTGTACATGTGCGACAGGGAGATCGCAAGCTTTTCGAAAAGCAAGCGGTTTCACTAGTAGCGTCCATATATTTTTATCGTTTTCGTAAGCCTCGCTGTACTCTATGACATGTTGATTAACTTTTTTTTTAAATAATATTAGTTTAGTTTAGTTAAACAGAGAAATGATGACGAGAACTGGCTTTGTGATGCGACCGTGGCCTTGACATTACGTGTTGGTAGTCATGTAACAAAAATGCCCACGAACATGTAAATTTATGACACATTTTGGTTCATTTTACAATGACGTTATTCCCCAATTCAGTTCAAATTTTATAAATGAATTGAGTAAAATGAGCCAATAACGAACCAATCTGAACTGTAATCACGTGATTGTTCTGTTGATTAGGGTCCCCTGCTAAAGTAACAGTCTGACTTATTGTAAGTTTAGGGTACATGAAGATCCATTTTAGAGTGACACTATTCCCAAACTTAGTTGAAAACCTCCGAGAATGATGCATTCAGTAACATAAGCCAGAAACTACGATTGTTAATTGTAATCACGTGATCGTTCTACTGATTAAGCGCCTGTGCGAAAATGAATTGCAGAATAAGTTATTGTCGGCAAGATGTAAGTAAGTTTGTGATACAATAGGATTCATTTAATAGTGATACTATTCCCGAATTCAGTTAAACTTCAGGGAGAATATCGGACATACATATAATAACCCACGACTCTCCCAGGTTTATTTATGGTTAGTTAAACATCAAGAGTCGTTTATTGCCGTCATTATCCCATGAACAAGGAAATTGGTTATATGCACAAAAGGTAGAACTGGATATAGGTTATTTGTCAATATATTGCTCAACTCAGAAAGAATCGATCATAGTTTCTGGGCTACAAGCAATCACATTAAAATCAAATGTGGTGAAAATTGTGCGTTGATCTACCCTGTACATGTGCGACAGGGAGATCTTAACTGAGCTTTTCGAAAAGCAAGCGGTTTCACTAGTAGCTCGAAAAGCTCAGTTAAGATCTCCCTGTCGCACATGTACAGGGTAGATCAACGCACAATGTAGAACTGGATATAGGTTATTTGTCAATATATTGCTCAACTCAGAAAGAATCGATCATAGTTTCTGGGCTACAAGCAATCACATTAAAATCAAATGTGGTTAAAATTGTGCTTTGATCTACCCTGTACATGTGCGACAGGGAGATCGCAAGCTTTTCGAAAAGCAAGCGGTTTCACTAGTAGCGTCCATATATTTTTATCGTTTTCGTAAGCCTCGCTGTACTCTATGACATGTTGATTAACTTTTTTTAAAAATAATATTAGTTTAGTTTAGTTAAACAGAGAAATGATGACGAGAACTGGCTTTGTGATGCGACCGTGGCCTTGACATTACGTGTTGGTAGTCATGTAACAAAAATGCCCACGAACATGTAAATTTATGACACATTTTGGTTCATTTTACAATGACGTTATTCCCCAATTCAGTTCAAATTTTATAAATGAATTGAGTAAAATGAGCCAATAACGAACCAATCTGAACTGTAATCACGTGATTGTTCTGTTGATTAGGGTCCCCTGCTAAAGTAACAGTCTGACTTATTGTAAGTTTAGGGTACATGAAGATCCATTTTAGAGTGACACTATTCCCAAACTTAGTTGAAAACCTCCGAGAATGATGCATTCAGTAACATAAGCCAGAAACTACGATTGTTAATTGTAATCACGTGATCGTTCTACTGATTAAGCGCCTGTGCGAAAATGAATTGCAGAATAAGTTATTGTCGGCAAGATGTAAGTAAGTTTGTGATACAATAGGATTCATTTAATAGTGATACTATTCCCGAATTCAGTTAAACTTCAGGGAGAATATCGGACATACATATAATAACCCACGACTCTCCCAGGTTTATTTATGGTTAGTTAAACATCAAGAGTCGTTTATTGCCGTCATTATCCCATGGCCATGTACACGAACGTCGCAAGGTATGTATTTCCTCGCAATCTCCTGAAAACACCACCCGGCCCATGATTTTAATGATGTAATGAGAATAAAAATCATGCATACAAGGTTAAAATCCTTTTTTACTTCGGATTTATAAAGAAACCATTTTAAGTTTGTGTTGTTTTAAATTTATGTTACTAATACTACAGTTACACAAAACACAAAAAGTGTTAGGACATTTCTCAATTTAACAAACATAATTATGAACATAATTATTGTGAATACACAATTTGATGATGAGTAGAAGTAGCACCAAAATTAAATTCACATGATTTTTAGTTTTGGCAAAATCCACAAACAAATACATTACCACGTACATTTAGTGGTCGAACTACAATCATGTGACAAATTGATTTCAAATATTTCGACAGACATTTTTCAATTAGTCGCTTTAAAACGAATCATTACGTTTGCGTCGGAAAGGACACATCAAATGTACATTGTAGACCTTGACCTTATAGGATACTGGTATAATTGAATGAACGAATCTGGTATGATCGTAGATTCTCATTCAGTACTTTTAACGTTTAACAGCTTGCTTTATTCTAAAAGAAAACAAATTCACTATAGACTCTTCGAACACGACATTTTTAAACAAAGAGTTAATTTTATGGCAACCCTAATATATCAGTACTGGGCATTAGCTCTGACATATCGAAAACTGTCTTACTATCTGACAAAACGTGCTAGCAGAACTATTTTATTTTTGTATTTATTTTTATCATAACAATCTGGTTTATACTTGATAGAGTGAACTTTTTTCACGATTTCTGTCACTCACAATTCATTGTTTTATGCGACGATATTTTAAGAACATACCCCCTCCCCGTAGTAAACTAGAAATTGCTACCTGACTTCATTTCGTTACTAATACTATATTAGCGAGTACAGAGCTTTCACTCAAATCACTCGGGCGTGATCAGCGTAATAAGTGCAATGGTGATATGTCATACTGAACTCTGAATGGAATAACCTGACAATAGATGGGTGGAAGGTGGTATCAACCATGATGACAAATGAGGGTCGGTTATAGTGTTGTTTAATTTTAGACGACTCCCCTATTGTCTTAGCCTGGTATTTGACCACCGAAATTCTGAACCATAAAACTTCGTTGTCTGCGCTCAAGCTCTTCCGAAGAGATTCTGAAGTACGCTATGTCTCAATACATTGTGCAGTGACCGTTGTTAATTTCATTTGCATTACGCAGTCCCATAGGTGTAAGTAAATCCACCTCACCCATCTTCCATGTTTTGGACGAAAACATCTATGGTATTGTTTTGAATGATGTGTATTCAAGGCACTGAGTCACAGATCACCGGATTTTGAAAATAGTACACCATTCTCATTCAGGTCAAGTCTCAATGCAATACACGTTCTCATGTGGACGTTTGTCGTTACATAATGCATGTATAAAGAGGACGTGTGATGTGTGTCTACAGTGGCTGTTTGTTTAGATTGTGACTTCCTGGCATGACCATAAACCCTCCACCAAATATGCAACTGCGGCATTTCCTTTGAAGCGATGTGCGTTTGCATATATTATGTATGATTATTCCGAGTACGTTTAGCGGTAATGCAGACTTCCTGTCCGGGGTGTAAAAACCATAAATCGCTACATAACTCGCACGCACGTACAATCTCGCAAAAGGCGAGAAGAGATTATACGCGGTTATGCTATTTTATGTTGATGAATTAATTTATGTATTCCCCGAATTAATTTTATATATGTGCCGAATTAATTTTTATGTATGTGCCGAATTAATTTTAGTTATGTGCCAAATTATTTTTATTAATGTCGTGAAATAATTTTTTGTATGTCCTGAATTAATTTTGTGTATGTCCCGAATTAATTCTATGTATGTGCCGAATTAATGTTGTGTATGTGTCGAATTAATTGTGCAGCTCGCAGTGGTGCATGGTGCTCGGCGGGTATACGGGTTGTCATTCGAGAAAGGAATCAAGGAGGATTCTGCCAATTTTTGCTCAAACTAAAATAAGTTGTTCGAGTTTTTCTGTCTCCCCTGAATTTAGGATCGACAGACGATACCCGGCCAAAAAGACAGTGAAAAAAATTGTATATACCAGTGATAATACTGTTCAGCCTCAGAGTCATGGTTGTTTCTGTCGAGTTTTTTCGTAAGATGCACGTTTGCGTAAACGTAATTTATACATGCAGCCCCGTCCTGCGCGACAGTAATGAACATGTTGGCGACAGCTCTCTGCTGTCACGTACAAACAAGAACAAATCTTATTGAAATAACTAAACTATTGGTGAATAATTATTTTAGATGATCGGACTTTTGATTTGAACGTTATAGGAAGCTTGAATCAACATCACTCAATCGATCAATTTGTTGGGAAACCTGGAGCCCTGAAGCATGTAAAACTGCGAGACTTTCATTTGCAACAGGTGTCATTTCATCGGTAATTACCGGATTCCTACACGTTATATTCCAACATGGCCAAGCTCGGAGCCATCGTGTAGGTGGATTTTGGTAAGGTCATCTCCATACATAGTCTCTTCACATTAGTCTTAATCTGTTTTTCTCTTTTAATTTTCTCCTATACTCCGTGTACATTTTGGTAATATCGTCAAACATGGAGATATATTAAAGGGCAAACAAGTTCACGCCACTTGACTGGAAATTCATCGCGGCACCTTTGCTGACATGTAAGCTTGACCTTTAGTCCTCGAGTTTGTGGAAAATGTGTGTCAGAGAGTCAAAATGTATCTCATAAAAATTTGCTTGTCACAGCATATACTTTCTTTCTCTATTACCACCGAGGTTCCCGAGGACCAACCCATGAACAATCATGATATGATTTTATTCAGACGTCCATTCACACCGAATACTAGTATATTATGGTAATGAACGTCTCATATGAATATCTGCACTAACAAAGTAGTAAAACCAGGAACTTCACTTTCTATATGATGACTTTAGGGACCGGACAGAATTTACGGCGGGGGGGGGGGACATGAAAAAAATGGGAGGCTTGAAGGGGGGGGGGGGCATGAAAATTCTCATGGTTTGAAAGGGGCGCGCGCGAAATATTATGTCATTGAAAAAAATTGATATGTTAGATAATTTAGCATTGCATGAGATAGCACTTGATATCGCCTTTAATATTGAATGTCTACACTTTCATTTATGTATTAAAATGGAAGTGTGTACGTTTGTATGTACCTATTTAGTGAAGCATAAAAACACTACTCAAGATTAATTTGATACACCCTGAATTACTCTTATATACTCAAAGTTGTTCACACACACACACACACATATGTCACTACATACATACATACATACATACATACATACATACATACATACATACATACATACATACATACATTTTAGCACTGTGGAAACAGGTTCAGTATGTAATTACCATCAAGGATACATACATACATACATACATATATATATATATATATATATATATATATATATATATATATATATATATATATATATATATATATATATATATATATATATATATAGGTTTTTTTGGTAGTAATGGAACTCTTTCTTGGTTGTTTCACGCATTGCGCGATCATCAGACAACTGCTCAGTTGTCTGATGATCGCGTAATGCGTGAAACTCCGAGTTACAACCAAGAAAGAGTTCCAGTACTACCAAAACCATTGCTCTCTGCCACTGCGGTAGAGAGCACTGTCTTAGCAGATTGATACTCACCAAGTTATATATATATATATATATATATATATATATATATATATATATATATATATATATATATATATATATTATATATATATATATTTATATATTTATATTTATATATATATATATTTATTTAATTACAGATCCTGTGCTATATATATAATACAATTAATTAATTTAGATTAATTTAGATAGGTGTTTTATTTCTTTCCTTGACACTATTCTTGAGATTCACTCTCAGACTCACTAGAGTCTGAAGATGTGAGGCAAGACTTGTCTTTCTTTCTATCTAAAACCAGTCAGACCTCAGTGTGCATAAAATCCTTAGTTTGCTAGCACTTCATGACATCACAAATGTCTGACATTGGATAGTTATTGTGTTATGAGTATAAATAGATATTTGAATACACTATGTAGGTGATGTGATGTCCTTAGATACTCCCCACAAATGTCCCCACTACAGTTTTTCACAAATCACGCATGTGAATGTGTGTTTACTCTGTGTCTGTGTTTCTGTGTATGTATCAGTGAATGACAGTTAAAACCACCACATCAAATGCCTTGGTATTAAGTGATGACTACTTATGGTGTCTAGTTGGGAAATAAACAAGATTATACCATATGTGTATGATTACACTAGTGTATGGTCAAAATGTTTTATTTTGTTTTGTTTTCTAAAAAACTTCCTCTACAACTACTAAGTTGTTTGGGCTGAAATATAATAGTAGTACCAAAAGAAATATTACAGTTGTGCTACAGTAACAAAAAAAATGTACTCTTTTTAGTTATTGTAGGGGGCAGGATATTGTGCACTATTTTTCTTTTCTTTTTTTTTTTTTTTTTTTGGGGGGGGGGCTTGTAATGTTTATATTTTTGAAAGGTGGGGGCTTTGAAATTTTGGTCACAGTGGATGGGGGGGGGCAGGAAAAAAACCAAGTCAGAGATAATTTCTCCCCAGCCCCCCCCCCCCCCCCCCCGCCGTAAATTCTGTCCGGTTCCTTAGAGAAATGGATTTGATCGAGCCATGATTGTAACGCAGCAGCAGTTGTAAGACAAAAGTTTGTCCGACATTGACATTACCTCATGCATAAAACATTAGATTACGTCATTTTTTCACATCATTGTTAAAACTACGCTAAAATGGAATGGTATCGCAACAACGGTTTGGGTCTCTAAGTGTTTGTTCGGAGCCGCGCCTTCCCACCGTAATATTACCCAAGGACTGGGCCCACCCCACCCCATCCGATCGATGTGCCCTGTCTGCAGGCACAGGGCTACAACGAGTTCTGCTTGCAGACGGTACACGGCTATGACCACACCGTCCTGCGCTGCAAACAACAATGTAAAAAAAAATACTAAAATCAGTCCTATTTTATGCGAGTGCAGAAATGCACTCGCACCGTACCAATCACGGAATAATTCCATTAATAATGATACAATATTACTTTTATTAGCAATCGATCGAATATGTTCCCATCATACATCTCTTTGACGATCATAGTAGCCGGATGTAAGATCGCAAATAAAATCGAAACCGACTTTTTCCAAACGGCAAAAGTTACAAACGCCGCCATATTTGATAACACACTGCGTTCATCACATGGATCCAAGACGCACCCTTTTTAATTTAATCGACACTACTTTAATTAGTATGTCTTTGCTCATGATCGAATACGCGCCACTCACACTGAGTACTAGTACTATCTCTCTGGGTCAGCCGGGCTTAGTAATTCCCGATTTCCCAGCTACGTATATCGTTTTTAGTACTAAACTTACATATTATTACGACTTTTTGATATATATATATATATATATATATATATATATATATATATATATATATATATATATATATATATATATATATATATATATATATATCTGAATGTACGATAGATCTTGATCAACATTTTCATGAATTTTAAACAGAGTTTTTTTAGTCTTGAAAATTACCGTAGCAGAGGTCATGTCATGTTACAGGTCATTATCTAGTGCGGCACAGGAACATCGTAGTTTTCAGATTTTGCAAGCGAAATTTAAAAAATCAAAACAATACGCTTTTAGAAGATATTCAAAGGGTTCAAAATTTCAAAATTTATCGTAAGTAACGAAAAGATAAAAATGTTGAACCAACGGATTGTGGGGGGTCCGAACCTGATATTGAAATCCGAATAACTATGAGACTTCCCATAGAAAAACAATGGCCGTGTTATTTGTATGATTAAGAAACTTCGCTAAGGTTCATTGTTTTTCAAATGTGCACCAATATGTCTGAAACTTCGTAAGTAGCACCCTAAAGGTGTTTTCTAAAAATCCTAAGGTTTTAGATTTTTGAATTTTTTTGAAGAATTATGTTGTATTGTAGTTGAAATGTTCAAAAAAAACCTCGCATACCAATGCAATGTAAGCCGCTACGCGGTACATTTTACCATGTAAATAGTGTCCTTTAACTTCATTATTCTGTGAGTATTTTGCGTAATACAGACTGACTTAGCCTTTGCTTTCACAAAAAAATAATCTTTAATTTTATCTAATGTTTGTTGTAAATAAGGCGAGAAATTTGAAATATTACGTAAATTTCACTCACAAAAATAAAGCTATTTACAGGTCAATGTTGTGTTGCGCGATCACATCACCACAGTCGGTGCGCTTGTTTGGGAAAGAAATCGATATTCTTTTCACTAAACTTTGCAACATTGTATAATCAGTCGATATTGCCTATAAATGCTTCGCGGAAAATCGAACAAAATTGACCTGTGTTGGGTGGAACGTTGTAAATTGTGCATCTGGAGGTGGTCTGAAATTGTGGGCGAACTTGAAGTTGAGATTTTGTGATTTTCGGTCATCCGATCGAACTTGGATTTTTGTAACCATGGCGAGGTAAAATTACTAAATAGACGATTTTAAAACCTAATGTCTGGCGCATTCTTTGATATTTTTGAGACAGTCAATTGACTAAAATGTATCAATTGGAATTCAGTTCTTGTCATGCCAGACGATAACATGTGGAAATATTAATTAGATTTTCGTTGAGCCAGATGGGAACATTTACAACATCAAACTTTCAAAGAGATAATTTGTCTGACAAAACCTGTGGCAATGTTAGTGAGATTTTTGTCGAACCAGGCGACGTTTTGTTTGTGATATCCGTTGTAATGATATAGCGAAGAGTATCGTACATGCGGGGCGTACATGTATCTTGTGTTAGAAAGTATTGATTCACCATCGTGGGGAAACATTTTCAACATTTCACAATTCCCTTTACACTGGCAAGTATGACAATGTTAAGCTACGGCCTCTTTATACAAATTATTATTAGTATAGTGTATCCTTACACCAGAAAGAACATTTACTGATCCATGAAAAAAAATATGCACTCATGTCGACGACAATGTCACATTGTAAGAAAAATACTAAGATAGTATAAGATAGTAAGATAGTTTACACTGCACTGTAACAAAATCTTTCTATTTGTTGAAGCAAAAGCACACGAATGAACGACAAACAGAAAACACAAACAAAGGCTGTAATCATGGAGGTAAAAGCAGACTGTAATCTACCGCTTTGGCGGTTTGCTTTGGCGGTTTGTAAACACATTCCTATATAAATAAACACGAATCAGTTACCACATTTAGTAGTATTGTATCATCCACAATATAGATTAAAAAGAGATTAATACAGTAATCCTCTGAGACAGCAAGGCCCAACACAAGCCAACAAGTTTACAATAGCAGAGCCCACTGGAAAGATAAACAACGAGGCGGCCCGACACAAGCCCACTGATAGTTTTCACTCACTTAGCCGCAAGCAGTAAGTGTGCGCAACGCTGTAACAACTAACATGGACCAATTTTGGAAATTTTGTTTTAACTTCAAAGAATTTGGAGTTTTTGTAGTCACCACTTCTGAGAGCGGGCGATTTTCACAAGTACGATTTGGCAGAGTTTTGGACGTGATTGAAGGAGACATTGACGATGAAGTGAAGGTGAGTGAATATAGATGTTTCCATTACTCACGGACACCTTCAGTGTCTTGTCTGTTTTACTATATGTTTCATCACGGTCACCATGTTCACTGCGAGAGGAGTATTGATTGTATCACAAAACAAAACAAAAGACAACGAACAGCGTTTGTTACGTTTATGAACGTTTGCGTTTTGATCTTGATGGGTTTTGTACATATAGTAATGAATGTATAACTTATAAGGTAGATAACTTGATAGGTGGGGACAATGTTTATAGTTCCCATTCAAGCATGTATGGTTCGACCATATTTCACTGTAACACTACGTAATTATTCATTTCATAGCTTGCCCTGATTGGTGAAGGTCATATCGAACAGTCTCTCATTAGTACCTTTTCCACAAAACTAGTATTGAATCAAATCTAGTTATCGCCTGATATTTCATATGAGAGGTATGATAATCCTATAGTTCTGGAGAAAACAGCGAGAGTTGAGGGACGGTATCTGTCTCTGTGAACTTATATGTCCGAAAACTACGATAGTAAGTGTATGGAGATCACGTATTTTCAAATCGACATATGCGTCAGGACCTAAGAAAATAAGGGGAACCTTAGGCCTATAACGCCAATGTTTCGAAAAAGGGGTAGTCTTCCATAAACGAAAAAGAGAGACATTCTGCCATGGGACATGGGATAAAATAGAGGGGTGGCACTAGGAATGGTCAGTAATCTCGGCCACAGGCACTCCCACTCGTTTCCCGAGTGCCTGTGGTCAGGGAGTGCCTGTGGTCAAGATTACTGACACGACCCCATCCAGGAAGGGTATTCCTCCGTACGGCCGTATGCAAGTAGGAGAAATAATGGACGATTTACTCCACAATGCTTACATGCACGACTAACTCCATACATGCCGTAATCAGCACGACTGTATACCTTGATTATTACAGATGAGTATGATCTGTTAATAATTTTCTCGTATATGATTGCCATGACATGTTATGAACTAAGCTTACTTTTTACAGGTAGTTTTTGGGCGTCGCACAGTAAACATGGAAGTCAACTCGTTCGTCATCGATGACATGGACAGATTCGCCTCACTAGCAATGATGAGAGGGAAACGGTTTTGCGAGGCGGCAATAAAGATAATCAGGGAAATACAAAGTGAACAGATGACACTAAGTCCAGGAGAAACAAAGACAAGGTATGACAATTACAAATGATTTTATGACTTCAGCCCCAAATGGTGGTGAGAGAGCGCCCCAACGGCTACCTTGCATTTGCATATCATAATCATAAATATTAATTGTTATTAAAGGCGAGATTTAAAAAAAAAGTAATTATACTATTCAACGGAAAACCTAAACCATCACATTGGGTGGGGGTCGATATTTTATTTTTTTTGCAATTCTTGAAAGGGATGTAAAAACAAACCATATAACATGTAAATTACAATGGCGTCAACATTTCAGGTTGAGTTTGTATAGAAATTATTCTGTCGTTTTAGAGTTATCTCTTGCAGTTTTTCTGCATAGAAATTGATTTTTTTTTACAGTTTGGACTGTTCATCAAGTTTTGTTGCTCCTCAAACCTTATGCACACACAAAATGTTAAGACTCACCAAATTAACCCCTTCTGTCACCTATACTGCAGTGGATGTATACAGTAAATTATGATATATTACAATAACATATCAAAATAACAGTTACTGAAATAACAGTCCAAACAAGGTGACTTGACATAGGATTTATCAAGTACAAAATATATCATAATACAGGGAGAGTACTAGCCAGACAATTTCCATCTTGATTTGTGAGAAAAGTTATCGCTGTGATTGCTACAATTGGCCAAAGCAACCATGACCACAACTTTTGCAACAGTGAAATGGCAGTATATTTTGGTCAAATAACATCATCTGGTAAGCAAGTGACTAAACGTTCAAAAATTGCATGCAAATATCCCTAGCAACCACACCCATAGCAACAGCCAAACAGACATGTATTTCTCAAAGATAACAGGGATAGACAATTTAATAAACATTCAAAAATTGTATGTAATATGCCTAGCAACATGACCACTCCCATAGCAACACCCAAATAATCACAGATATCACAAAGATAGCAAATTGGTTGAATGGGCAAGAGGATAGTCATTTAGCAAATGAACACCTATGTGTTAGCATGGACTAGCATATTGATAACATTTTTAAAAACTACAATTGTGCTACAGTGCCATTGAGGGTATTTTTTCTAGCCCGAATGTATACTCTGTAATTATCATATACAAAAACACAAAACTGAGATAATAAATTTATTACACCCATCAGTAAAATTGACTTTGTATATTATGGGTACAGTATGCAATGCTAAAACTAATGCATTTGAAATGTTAAAGATAAAAAATGATTGTAATGTTTAATTTAAAACACTAAATGTATTTCTGTGTGAGAGAGAGAGAGAGAGAGAGAGAGAGAGAGCACTATTGAACCTTATTCTGTGCTAACATCTGTACACTTGTGCTCTACTACATCATCAATGCTATTTTTCATATATAGTTCTGGTCAGATAATTGACAGTAATGATGAAGAAGAAGAAGAAGAAAGTTTAGATGAACCCTCTATACAGAATACACACGGCGATTTTTTGATGCTTGTAGACAAGTGGAGGAAAGAGTACTACGCTGTGCACAAACAAGATGATGAAGAGAAAGATCCACCACAACGAAATCAATTTTGGAATGGGTACTTTCTGTCGATGCTTGAAAAACTACACTTCAAAAAAGGGAAATCTGAGGTCAGTCAAGTGTGTTACTTCAAATGAGTGCACACATTACACAATGTTCACAGACGATTTAATATCACTTTTTAGCACAACTGAACTGAGGTTCAGTAGTGCTATAGGCATCGCCCCGCATCTGTCTGTTTTGAAGTGTGTGTGAACAACTCTAAAATTGCTGGATCAAATGCAATGAAATTTGGTGGGTGCATTACATGGGGTGTCTAGTTGGAACATTGTTCCAATCGATTTTTTGGTCAAAAAACTTAAACTCCAAAAGTACTAGGCAGATGAGTAAATTAAGATTTGTTCATGCCATGATGGCCCCATCAGTAACATGCAATTTAGATTAAAAAAGTTCTTCTTGTGTTATTGATGCAATAAAATCATTCAATCTTGCAAAAGGTTGCTTGGAAACACTTTTATAGCACAGCTGAATTATATTATAGATATTTTGGATTAAAAGATGTTCATTCATCATGCTACAGACATGACAGATTTGGGCCACAAAGCGTGATTTTAAGTCAAAAGAATTTATACTATAAAAATACTGGGCAGATTGGTGTGGAATTTTATGAGAACAATTTCAGAGGTAATTAGATTACAAAATCTACAGGACATGATTATCCCATCAGTGATATGCAAATTTTAATTATTTGTAAAAATGTGAATTTTTGTCAAATATCTCTAAAAAAAACTTGGTGAGATGCTTTAAGGTTCGTTATTCTGCACATTTCTTAAAAACATTTTGACACAATTGGTCCTAGCAACCATGAGCACACCCTTACCAACAACCAAATGGCAATATATTTTGGCCAAATAACAACATCATCTGATAGCAAGTGAGTGACTAAATATCCCTAGCAATGCCCATAGCAAAAGCCACATAGTTGTGTATTTCACAAAGATAACAACGGGGATTAATAGACAATTGAATAAATATTCAAAAAATTTAAGTAAATTTGACTAGCAACAAAACCAAGCCAATAACAACAGCTAAATAATCAAATATAACTTGCGAAGATCACAGGAATTAATAGTCAATGAAAAAAAAATTACCAGTATGTATATAAATTTGCCTAGCAACAAGACCACGCCCATAGCTACTGCCAACTATTCATGTATATTGCAAAGATAATATCAGAAATTCATACACAATTGAACAACATCATTAAAAAAATGTATGCAAACATATCTAGCAACATGATCACGCCCATAGCAACAGCCAAATGATAGCATATATCGTAAAGATAGCAACATGGTTGGATAGGCAATAATGAACACCTATTATTAGCATGGACTAAATATATTAATAAACCTTTTTAAAAAACTGTACAGTTGTGCCACAGTGCCATTGGCAGTATTTTAAGAATGTTTACTCGCATTCTGATTGTCTTTTAAATTCAATCCGATCTGCTCAGTTTTCAACTTTATTTTTTGAAATCACCATGCCATGAGCACACCCCTAAGAATGTTCACACCAGATTTCAGACCAATCTGTCTGGTAGTAAGTAGGAGAAGTATAATTTTCAAGATGACACCATTATCATTTGCCCATGTGAAGGTGCACATAACAAATTATTCAATATAGAACTTTCACAGTGGTAATTCTACAATTGTAGTACAACAATAATGAAGTTCAATAATTCATACTATTGAAAGCATGGTATAGTAAACCACAGACAAAAAAGCTACTAGCAACTCAAAGGTGTTTTCTCATTAATGTTTATAAGAAAGAAATTTTGTAAAGTGTACTTTGATAAATTAAAAAAAAATTCTAGCCACCATTGATGCTCATTTTAAATTTCCATAAAATTATGAAGGATGAGGATGGTTTAAATAGGTGTATGGCAACAGAATTGAAAGTGAAATGCTCCAAATATAACCTATCAAAGACATTTTACTACCATTACGGGAGTTATTTAGAAATGCCTGTGATCAGAACATCATCTTATCAGTGGCAGCCAATGAAATTGGCTTTGAAGGTGCCGAAAAAGTCTACTTCTAATCACTATCAAACCGACTAAAATTGATACAAAAACAACAGCGAGTCTCTCTGATGTAGGTCTTGATATGGCAACTCTCTTGTCTACAAAGCTTATACTCGAATTGTATGACTAACTTTCACATAACAAACTGTAAGCGAGTTGCGTGAACGTACATCAGAGGGATATGGTCTTGTTTTTGTATCAATGTTTGTTGGTTTGATAGTGGTTAAAAGTAGACCTTATTCAGCATCTTCAAAGCCAAATTCATTGCCAACAACTGATAAAACGACGTTCTGATCACAGGCTTCTCTAAATAACTCCTGAAATGGTAGTAAAGCGAAGAAGTGACATGTACTAATAGTTTTTCATATGCATTCTCTGCAGGTTAAGCTATCAAATTATGTCTCGCATAATTACGCAATTCAAATGGAGACAAGAAGTTACAAATTATTAAAGCAAATTGATCAAATGTACTTAAACAGAGAAATTGTTGGACAACAAAGTAAAAAACAAATGGAGCAAACTATTGTTGAGCATGTTCGTGGTCAGAGGAAGGAAGTGGTTTTTTCCATGCTTCAAAAGCTGGCTAATAAGGAGATTTGTGTTCAAGAATTCAAGAAACAATGCAAGGAAATAAGGAAAATGGTAAGTAAATGATTTAAACCTATAAAAATTGAAAAGCATTCAAGGCAACAACAAACACATATGCAAATTAGGGCTAACACTTTTAATGTAAATAGCAAATACCTTATTGGGCATAAATGTCAAATTGATGTTTCAATGAGGTCCTGTCAGTGTCAGTTGTCAGATTATTTAAATAATTGTAGCACATACTTAAATAGTATCGCAAATATAATAACAGTTTATGCAATGTATCTTTTTCATGGAGTAACATTCCCTGTAACATTTCACCATTGTTTAGGTCACACACAGGTAACCTGTTAGAAGAGTAAGAGCAAAGTATTATGTAAACAGTAATGGCAAAAGTAAATGTACAGTGGATAGCTCGATTTTGAAAAGGAATAAAGTTATGTGTGGTTTGTTTTATGTAATTATAGGAAAGACCACCAAACAGAGAAGAATACATACAGTTGACAGAAGAATTAGAGCACTGGAAAGACAGAGCAAAAGTTGCAGAAAAGAAATGTGCATCCATGGAACAAAAGATTACAAGTTTAAAAAGGGAGTTCAAGGTGAATTGACAATTTAATCATCATGTTACAAGTATGCAATGAGTGAGCAAGTATAAAAAAAAGTTTCTGGACAAATGTCTTAAGTGTTGTGAAAACAAATGGCATTATGAATATAATTCTTAGCAAACTCCATTGTTTTACTATTTATGGCATTTACTGTTCTTTTTATTGAATACTTTTGAGTAACTATGTATATGGGACATTTAATTTGCTTGTTCATGATTGGCTCTGCAGTTATGTTCACAAGTATGGGGGTTACTTGTAGCACAATCGAACTGAGGTTCAGTACTGATATTGGTGTGTGTAGAGGATGGACAGAAAAAATATGAACAAATGATCACAACAAATAAACAAAAAAACACAAATGTTGAAAGTACAGGAAGTTAAACGGGAATCGCAAACAAACATCATTATTACTTTTCACAGTTTTGAAACAAATCAATTTGCAAGAAAATTTATGGTTTTCATGACATTAAAACAATGATGCTTTCCAGGATAAAACAACAGAGCAAGAGGTTGAAATTCAGACTGAAGGTGGAAATAAGGATGCAAGAGTATGTAGTTGTAACGATGGTGATGAAGAAGAGGTAAGATGAACATGAAATTTAAACTTTTATATGAAAGACAAATGTCAGATTAAGATTGAGATATTGGTGTGGTAATAATCGGATCAGTATAGATCATTGTAGCATTACAAAGGACTACTGAGAATAACTATTCCCTCATCAACAAAATAGTTATGAATTCAGTCATCCAAACATATGTTTAATAGATGATATATTGGATATTGTTTTACTGAAAAGCTGTGTTAATAAATTTGAATGTGCCCAGTAACACTTCACAACAATGCCAGATCTTGGTCTGTCTTTCTTGGTCTATGTGAAAACATGTGATGTACTAAAGGATTATGAAAGGAACTCTCAAAAAAATCTATTCATGTATAGGGGTGGGGATGAGAGTGATGGTTGATTGATCAAGAGAATAAACTCCAACAGATGGCTTGATGAATCATTACTTTTTGAGATATACCGTTTTTATTAATGTCTTCTTATTTTTAGGTGAGAAGAATATGTTGGAAGAGAAATCAAAATCCTAAAGGTAAAATGTTGAGCCAATAGCTTATATACTTATTAGATAGTAGTCCTGACCCCAGAGTGTTGTTGTAATACCACATACAGCTGTCTTTTTTTGCATGAAAAGTCCTAAAATAACTGTGTTGGTTTACAGGACTGTGATACACCGACCAGACAAATTAGCAGCAGTAGAAAATCCTGCTCTTTTATCAATTCAGTGATAATAGAAATATGGAATTAAAATGAAAAGTTTGGATATTTAAATTTATATACTGAAAAATATGTCAGAAAAAAAATAATTCTGTAAATGTAAAGACAATTTACAATATGTGCTCACATTACATATTTCATATACATTTCTGCAGAGTCAAATGGAATACAGAAGAAAATGAAGATTAATGAAAGTAAAAATGTAAGTAAATATAGAAATATTGAATAAATGATTACAAGATAAGACAACAAAATATAAACTGATGTCTTGGAGGAGTAATGCTGTTCCTTTGTCTGTTGTTATCATTATGTATAAAAGTTAAGGTACTGCATTAAAAACATTAATTATACAAATAACTCAATGAAATTGAGCAGGACAGACAATGACAACGCGAGTTCATTGTGGATAACTCACTGTGCAAACAATTATGATCAAGTTTTAACCACGTTTCATTATAATCATGTGTAATTTAAGTGAAGTAACATGGGGACATGTTAAGTGACTCTCTAGAACTCACTCTACAAGGCGATGACTATTTCCTGGACTTGTGTTATTTCCTGGACTTGCATAGCAAGCTATTATGACTTTTTATAAATCATGCACCATTCACTTTTGAATTCCCTTGAGCTGAAACAGTTGGCACTATGTTTGTATTTATGTTTTTTGAGCAAAGATAGAATTTGACCAAAACTGTTATCATGTCTACACAAAATATCAAGACATTTGGTCAAGCGGTTTAGAGTTTAAGTATTCCACACACAAACACACCACACACTATGCCAAACGCACTACTAAACCTTAGAAGTTAAATTATGATAGAGGTCAGTATGGTCCATTAATGTTTATTGTAATAATATCCTTTCATATTGACACACTATACAAAGGTTTATACAAACAAACAGCATATATAATTGAAATCATTAATGCAGAAATCATTTCACATCGTTATTTCATATACAGGAAAAGACAATGAAGAGTTCCAGAAGTGAACAGAAAAGGAATCAAACTGTAAGTTTTGAGGATCATGCAACAATAATAACAAATGATGCAATATTAGTATTTAAAGTGTATGTAAATAGGTTTCCAAAGTTTCCAACTTTTTGCCTGTAGTTTTTATAGGTGATTAAATTTTTGGAAATTGCATCACAGCTGGAACATGATCACGGCATCCATATTTTTTTAACCATGTCTGAACGTTGTGTGGTAGGGGAATGTCAACGATTGAGTCAAAACTGATTTCTCACAAAAGATATGGAAGTTCTAATCAGCATGCTTCTTTTCAACATACAGAGGATAAGTTTCCAAATATTATCAATGATGTCTTAGTACTGCACAGCTCTCAAACTCACGAAAAACGATAACATGTTGTGTCCTTGTGTACTACATATTACAGCACTGGCAACGATGACGACTCTTTTGTTGGCTGTGATTATCAGT
Source organism: Glandiceps talaboti (assembly GCF_964340395.1). Classification (NCBI taxonomy): domain Eukaryota; kingdom Metazoa; phylum Hemichordata; class Enteropneusta; family Spengelidae; genus Glandiceps; species Glandiceps talaboti. The sequence goes on from NC_135559.1 coordinate 11,351,770, forward strand.
CCTAATGTTTAATTGAAAGTTACTCCTTCACTATTCAAATACCTCGGTTGGGGAGGGGGGGGGGGGAGCTAGGTTTTTGACAAGGACTTGTTCCCAAAAGTTATGCTTCTATTTATATCTTAACCCATGACTGAATTGGATTTCCATGTTCAATATTTTAGTTCTTTAACATTATTTTTCAAAAATTATTTTACCCCAGTAAGTGTTTAGTTCTGTATCTAGACATAAACTTACAGTATAACTTTAGTACATAACACACCAGTTTGAGTGAATGTTTAGAGAAGTTTTATTAACATCAATGAAAATAGAGAGCTACGAAGAATAAAGATACAATGCTTCTATGCTATTCACTGGGTGTAAAACTCTTAAAATATTCATGATATTTTTTAAAAATTTAAATATGATTTTAAAGATTCCTATATAATTGTATTCTTTCAGATCAAAACAATAATGACTGAGGAAGACATTGATGTTAATGAATGGATTTTAACAGTGTATGACAAGGAAATGCACTGTGGTAAAATCACAAAGATCACTGGTGAAATAGCACATGCAACCTTCTTGAAGTCAACTGGTGCTGGCATAAATACAATAAACAAAAAGGACAAACAGAAATTAAACAAGAAGTTCGTCATCTGTAAAGTGAAAGGGGAATCAAGGGGAGATAAATTCATAATTAGGGAGGAAGAATGGGAAAGGGTAAGGGGCCATGGGAAAAAATATATTTCAAAATACATGATGTAAATGTAATATTTGAATGTTGAAAGAACTTTGAACAATAATAATATAAGGTGGAAAAAATAACTAAAATAATATTAATACAGGGTAGCTATGAGTGAAAAAGATACATTTTCAGCACAACTAAACAGAGGTTCAGTAGTGCTATAGGCATCGCATCTGTGTGTGTGTGTGTGTGTGTGTAATGGCCCCACCAAATATCATGGCAATCGGTTCAGCAGTTTTTGACTTTAAGTTGTTTACACACATACACACACACACACAGACAGACAGACAGACAGACACCGGGTGATCCCTATCCCTAAAAACAGTTTGTACAAAGAATAAGAAGTCACATATTTTATGGGGAAAGAAAAATAACCATATCAAGACCTCCATGATCATACTGTGTTCACAGGTTAAATTTCCTGCATGTACCAATAAAAACTAAACAACAGTGGAGCTATTCTGACTGATAGGTCGCCTGTTAATATTACTACTGCAGACACCAAAAGTGTATCTAACTTTTTACTGTCATTGTAAAGGATTTATGAATGATATATTTTACTCTACAGTGTTTCATTGTAGCTAGTAATCATGCGACTGTTATCAGTGTTATGCCATTTTCACAAATTAGTAAAATCCAATAAAATGTTGTGTTTTATTAAATATAAAATGTCCATTCATTTTTTGAGTAATACAGTATGCGTGGATATATATTGCATGAGAGTTTGAATGGCCTGACAAATAGAAATGTATTTAAAAGTGTACTGCACATTCAACCTGAAAAAAACATGATGGTTCTACATACTGTGACTGTTTTATATTAACACATCACATATCAGTGTTATATAATACAAATAAATCATGTGATTAATCAAGAATAAATTATAAAAAGATACAGTGATCAATCACATGATTAATAATTTGCAATCACGTGATTAATGTTGGTGTTCAAAAATCACATGATTACTCAACAATTTTTTCAAAACAATCTCGTGATTATTCTGAAGATTGCACAGTGATCATGTGGTTAATCGTATGATTTCTTAATATTCATGTGGTTAATCAAGTGATTTTTCAAAATCACATGATTACTCAATGGCTTTACCAAAATTTAGAGAGGGGCTAAGTAAATAATTTTGGTATCAATCAAAAGTCATTGTAACATCACACAACATAGGAAATATTCAAATCCATAACTTAATTTAAACACAGTGTATATAACTTTTCCGCCAGGTAATTGGAATTTTCCGTAATTAATTTGGAACGCGTTAATTGGTCCATAAAGATGAGCACAATCTGATCTTCAAGATGTAGCAACCCAATCCTTTGTTATGCTCTTATCAGGTTGTTGTCTTTATCATCATCATCATCATCATCATCATCATCTCATTCGTCGAGGTCAACGATATCTGCCATACTCTTGACATGTATGGACTTGGATTTCTGAAGCATCCTGGCCCACTGTACTTGCTTTTTCTGCTGTTGTTGTTTCAATTCTTGTCGTCTTCTTAACTTGTCCTGCAATCAAAAGAAATGATAAAACATTGAGAACAAATATTTAACAAAATAATCTTCTTAATGTATCCTGCAATATAAAGATATAATGTAAAGAAATAATAAAGAAAAATATGTAACAGCATATTCAACCTGAATGTTCTATATTTTGTATATCCAACAAAATCTGAGCAGCTGTTTTCTTTGACCTGAAATGATGATTAACGATTACACTCATAAAAAAGATAAAGATGTAAGCAGTAACTGTCCTTTTTTGAAGTTCGTGGGTTCAAGGGAATAAAAAGTGCAGAGCTATGATTTATCTGAACTTGATCCCCTTTCTGTGGAAAACAGGACACGACAAGTAGGACAATGTTCCAAGTGTTGGTAAAATTAGGAAAACAGCACTCCATGTTAACACCCACAATACCATTATAGAGAAAGTAATCAATGTGTCCTACTATCTTGGTACAAATCCAAGGTCATCGCATACATAACATTGAGCCTGGCTCAGGACACTTTCTACAAATTGAAATGCCAAAGAACTATTAATATTGGGAAACTTTTTTACTGTTATTATAGAACACATGAAGACACTTTTCACAGATCAAAGAGGTCAAAGAACACATACATAACATGAGGGACACCTTCAACAAATAAAAGAACACTGTGACATAACATGGGGACAATACCTACAAACCATAGAACGCATAACATGAGCCTCAGGACACAAAGCAAAGCACACATAATATGAGAACAATTTACACAAATCATGACCTCTCGCAATCTCCTTTCATATCCTCAATATTTTACACTGCGCATGCACAAGGGCATTTAATGTCAGACACAGGAATTTAAGTTGCCAAATGGATACATATCTATTGGTGTTCTCATATAAGAGATAAATAACTGGTAGTCAGCAAACACAGCAATAGCGTCAGTTGTCTAGTGTACAGATTTATTAAAGCTGTTGTTCACTGACAGTCACTTGTAAATCTTATGTACAATCAATGCCAAGATTGCCTATATATAGGCAGTACACGGTTTCTAGTGAACAGTCAATGTTAGTAAACATACATTAGTAACCTCTGAATTGACCCACTTACATTTGTACACTATATGGTGGGGGTATGTGGGATCTGAGGGGGAAAAAACCAGACATTTGCCTCAAAGTGAAAAATCAGTTTAAATTTTAAATGCAAAGTAAATGGTATATTATGTTTTTGGTTACCATGGCATAATGAGGTTTGAAACCCCTTTGAGAGAATGGGTTATCACCCAATTCGAAGCAATTTTGCTATGTAGCCATTTTCACCAGTTTGCAATTTCACAAAGAAACAGTTTCTGAAATCGTTCTTTTGTCATCCTCAATGTTGCATGAACTCAATCTTTCACATTTTGTCTCCAAACTTTAATAATGTAGTGCCTCTGCAAAAGTCTTTCTTATGATCCAGACCATATTGAGTTTCTCTACAAAAATACCCTGAATATTGTCTAAGGTTCAATTATTCTCAGCATGGAATGAAATTAAACCTTAGCACTCTGGGAATTTAATGTTATGAATACAATTCATTCAATCAACATCAACTTCAATGTTGACAGTATTTTAAAACACGTGTACTGATCTGTCTACTGTTACACATTCTTTGAACTATGTCACAGATGAAAGATGAAAGCACAAATGCTACTGCTATGAATACATGTACACACATTTTATCATTGACTAAAGGGAGTATATTTGATGAAAGCACAAATTGGCAGGTGTGAATGACTTGATGACAGTACAGTAACTGCTACAAACACACACATTTTATCATTGACTAAAGGGAGCATATGATGAAAGCACAAATTGGCAAGTGTGAATGACTTGATGACAGTACAGTAACTGCTACAAATACACACATTTTATCATTGACTAAAGGGAGCATATGATGAAAGCACAAATTGGCAGGTGTGAATGACTTGATGACAGTACAGTAACTGCTACAAATACACATTTTATCATTGACTAAAGGGAGCATGTGATGAAAGCACACATTGGCAAGTGTGAATGACTTGATGACAATACTGCTATACATTCAAATACATGTTATTCTTATTGCCAGCAGTGAGCAGAAGTAAATGGTAGTGGGATCTACGAAGTAACTTACATATTATGTAAAAACTTCTCATTTTTAGCTGATTACATGTGTGCCATAACACAACTTGCACAATTGTCAGTTCTGCTCTAATTTGCTTGACAGGGTCAAAAATGCAAAAGATGTTGTCATGATGCCCCAATTCTACTATAATTCAACAAAAACCATCACTACTAGAGTTACATTTCCATAAAAATTATGCTCTCATATCACTGTCAATATTTCCCTTTTACACGTTTTACACAAAGATTTACATTCTCTTTACATTCCCGACACCTTCCAAACTAAAGTAATTTGAGTAGTTGCAGTAGTAAACTTCACAGCCATCCGACAAAGGACATGTATGTCAATACCAACTTGGTGATGAGGTCTAGGTCAACAGAGGTCAAAGCAAGTGTAATGTGAAGTTTTATTTTGTGTGGACTTGTGTTTCAGCTATTTTTAGGGGGTCACACAAGCAAGATCTAAAACTTGTGATTTTCAAAGATCCTTGAGAAATTGACTGGTTAATCGTTTTACATTAATTAACACCACACATCATTTTCCTCCATAAAACTGATTTCCACATCTTTTCCACTCAAAATAGGCCCTGCCATCTTGATTTCAAATTTGTCTTGCCATCAAAACCTGACTAATTTAACATAGACTGTTCCCTGCCATCTTGACTTTGGTTTATTTTTATATAAATTGGTGTTGGCCTATATTAAAGGAACAATCATCTTTGTAAATACAAGCACTTAAGGCACGAGTCATAGTTTGAATATAGGTTTTCATCACCTAGTCTATCTAGTAGTTGGAACTGTGATTCCACTTACACTCATTCTTATGAAATATGCAAACAGGAGCGAGTGAGACCAAGTCACAGATTTCAGCAATCCGATAGGTTGAGGCTATCTATGACCATTTCTAGTGCAGAAATCAATGCTTCAGATTCCTTCACCTACTTTGTACTATATAATGGGTTATAAGTAACACTTTATATTTGGCAAGCCTCCAGCTTGGATTGCTTCGAATTCAAAACAAAACTGAAGACTTATTTGTTCACCAAAGCCTATGGTGTGCTTTAGCCATTCAGTGCTACAGAACAGAACATTGCTCTGGAAATTGATTGATTGATTGATTGATTGATATAATGTTTTTCTTTTCTTTTTCTTTTTAAAAAGACAACAACAAAATATCACTATAACATTCTATTTTCCAAATGAATCCTTTCATTGGACCAACATTAATCACAACTAGTAACAATGCATTCTCAGTGCTCATTTCTTTGTTGACAGTTTTGTCCCTCACACAATGGTTCATCAGCATGGAATTAACAATACTGGTACTACTTAAGAAGGTTGCAAGTTAAAAGAATTAATATTTCTAAACTGATTACAATGGTAGTTTATTTAACATTAGCCTGCATGTGGATTTGATTTTTTACATTCATCTTTCCTATTACAAATATAAAAAATCCAATCTGTATGGATTCCAAGCTAATATAACATGAACTATGACAAACTAATCTCGAAGAATTGACTGTGAATATAGAGTATAGGATGGAAGTAATATTACATTATTTCAGTCCTTGAAAAGCAAGTAATAACCAACATTTCCAGCTATGATTCATCCTAAGCCTAAATGGAATTAGAGAAACCACAATGACATTAAACTATGAATATATACAATAGATCAAAATATACTATGCAAAGCTAAAAACATAGTGCTCACAATCGTGAAAGTTATACTTGGTGGAGAATGCTGTAGATTGTTTATAGATTCCAAATGGATTCAATGTCCTAAGCAACATTATGTCCCCCTCTCTCAACTTAAGATGGTCTTCATTACCAGATATTCAAGAATATAATATAATAATAATTATAATATAATAATAATTATAATATAATAATTATATGATTGTGAGGAGTATATTCACTCATCATTTCTGAAATAAATCAACTTCAAGATTTCCTTCCATTTCAACATAGTCCAAGCTGGTAACAATCACTCATCTCTTGTAAAATACACATCCATGAACTCACTAACATGTTTAAAGCATTAGGAGAAGTGAAAATAAACATTCACTATGTATTAAAAGTTTCAGTATTGCAGTTTATGTCTCATTTGGGAGAACGCATTCAAAACAACTGACATGACCTGTATATGTGTAAAAAGTATTTCTATTCAAAACTCAATTTAATATATACATTTTGTATTTAATTGTTGAATCGTTAACATTTTAACTGAGGGTGATGACACAGTAGAAATTGAGAAAAAAGATACAGCGATACATTTTCTATTAGCAAGGCCAGAGACTTGTCTTGGTGTTACTGTCACACGAATCTCTTTGGTGTGGAGAGTTTCTTAAGATATTACTCTGGAAACCGAGGTCTTGCTTTACTAGGATAGAGACAAACCCAGATGTTGTTCGATGTGGTAGATTATACGAGTGGGTGATAGCAGTGTTTCTGTGATCAAGATAGTGTAAACATTGGAAGTCCCCCAAAATATACACTACAAAATAATTAGATATTATTAACCCTTAGGTCATGAGTATTTTATGACTGAATGAAGAAAAATATTGCGGAATAAAATAAATAGTTATATCATCACCAGTAATATAAAAAAAATTGCGGAAATTAATAGCAATTTTGAACATTTTGATTCATGAGTCATAGTTTGAACACAGCAGAACCAGTGATGTAGACACGCATTGTCATGACGTAGACACGCGTTGTCATGGCGTAGAACGACCACAATATACATTCCATATTTTTGGTTGAACCTGGCTCATGCCGTGATATAATGGATCTCATCAGAAATGCCATCCTACTGTGAGTACAATTAAAGTAATGTCCATTCAATAGCTTATATCAACAGCTTGCAATTATATCTTCAGTTCGTGCCTATCTGAGTAAACTGAGACTTTGATTGCCAGAGTAGTACTAGTAGTATTAAACATCAAGACAAGATAGTGAGATACAAAGGGTGCTATAGTATAGGAATGTTGTCATGGAATATTCCTATCATGCATTGCGTATACAGCAAAGACCGTCATGACAATTCTTTCATTTGGGTTACAAAAATAATCTTAGATAGATTGCACAAGAAGACCCTGGATTCAATATATTACGCATAGTAGTACTCTGCTAAAATAAAGCCTTTACGATACCCTTATATCATAACATCATGTAGTATATCTTTCTCTCGATCCAGCAAGTGTTTTATGTGTTAACATCACAGTATATCTTTCCCTCCAGCAAGTGCTTGTTGTGTGGTACATACGCTCATCTTACTTGCACCTTTGTAAAAGTGCCTTTATTCAAAACATTGCTGGATTTTACATTTTTTTTACAGATTGGTATTATCAATTATTTTTTCATCTTTTTTTGGATAATAAAGAAATTCACTTTATTGACCTGTATAGGCTTGGGCCTGTCTTCTCTTTAACTTAGTTCTTCACATATTAAGAAATTCACTATATTGGACTATATAGGCTAGACTTGTCCTCTCTTGAACTTAGTTCTTCATGTTTAAGAAATTCACTTTATTGGACTGGATAATTCAACCTGCACGTCCTTTCTTGAACTTAGTGAGCATTATATTTTACTACAGCTATCAAAGTAACATACACATGATAGGGTGTAAGGATACAATTCTTATGTACTGAAACAGAAGGAAAGTCAATCTCATGGCATTGTACATTAACGATAAGATTAATAGTCAATTCTAGTTTATAGCCATATTCCATGTCAATATCACATTGTAAGGGAGATGGTGGTATGACCTATTCTGATGAGATGTTACTAGGCCATATGGTGAAGTCCTTGATTCAGTTGTTGTGTGGTCTTGTATTCTGGTTTGTGATTGGTTGATGGAAAATTCAGGGCAGAGTGTTTGACCTCTAACCTTACAAGGACAAAGCTTAAACTATAGTATAACTACAGTATTTATTTTAAGTTCACTCCATGAATTTTTAGCATTTTGTTCAATTATTTCAAGTGGATTTCTGGTGTACAGACTATACATTTAGTAGGTCATACCTATACAGTGTGTCCTCACCAGATCTACAGTGTCCTGGTGGTTAAGATAATAAAGAACATCTCTGAATTAAAATAGCACAGAAACTGTAGATTTAAGATTTAGACAATTCCCACATCTGCTTATAGTCCTGTTTGCAATTATCTCTTGCAAATGACATGTAGTCCTCAACTGACCAAACACTGGAAAAAATATATAGAGTGTCTATCGACAGTTATGGCCATGCCATGGTAAGGATGTGAGATGTCTTGGAATGAGTACGACTTCCTGCAGGCTATACAAGTGACAGACACAGTGAGAACAGAATATGGCTTCCTGCAGACAACAAATAGAGTGACAAAACATAGTGAGTGTTTACAGAAGCAGACCAATGCCTGGACCTTTCAGACTAAGAACAATCAGGTATTCAGCTAGCCAAGACAATGAGAGAACTTATTTTGCTAGACAAGTATCCTTCTGAGCGGCATCAGCAGAAGCAAATTAAATCAAACCCCCATAATGCTATCACTTCTACAACCATGTAGGTCACACTGGCCTTTAAGACCTCAGGCAGCAAACTTATACCTTTGATACCCCTTTCACCCAGTGCCATACAGACACTGTGACTCCACTTTTAACCTGAACAAGTCTGAACTCAAACATCTGTGAAGTGTACGGACTGTTTTGAGGGACTGTTTGCACCATCGACAACTTTTCCATACCTATATAAGCTTATCAGCTCTTAGTAACTTTTAGTAATTAAAGTGAATTGAAGTCTGTTACAAGTAATACAAGAAACTTACAAGACCTGTCATCAAAAGGCCATACAGTGTCCTGTGGTGGTATTTATAATGTACTTAAATCAATTTGTAAGTTGTGCTGGGAGAATTTCTACCTGGTGTGTGTGGTGGTATGTATAACTTCCGTCTTCACTTTCAGAAACATGTCAAGGATAGATATTTGATGTTATTAATTAGTTATACACTATTTAAGTTATGTTCAGACTTAAAACAATTGGGTCAGTCATCCCCCTGCAGTGTAGGAACATAGTTTACAGAATGTTAACATAGCAGACAAACGGAGCGCAAGAATTTTTTTTCCTTTGGTATATATGGGTCATCACATTTAGCCAAGCCATGTTCAAATGGTTGAATGGCATGTGAAGGCATGTTCTTACCACACTGATTGGTACGTGAAGGCATGTTTTTACTCAATTTTACACATTTTTGTTGTTTTGTGCAGAAAGTGTTAGTGTGATGTTACTTATAATAATCAGCTTTAAGCTTAATTACTAAGATATATAGACACACATTTATTGTTCAACACAGTAGACTACACAAGTGAAATATACCAGTGCCTTTGTTGTACATAATCACCCTGTAATCAAGATAGTGTGAACACTAAAAGGCCCCCAAAAAGTACAATGTACACTGCAAGATCAAGTTATGGAAGTCATCAAAAATGGCACCCTACTGTGAGTACAATCAAACCAATGTCCATACAATAGCTAGCATACACCAACATATTAGCAACAAAAGGTTTAGTTTGTGTGTCTCTTAGTTAGATGATTGCTTATGAGTTTCCATGGTCATAAGTTGTTTTGCCTTCAATGGCCAAACATCAAGCCATTATATGCAGCAAATTAAATTAATGTCAATCACACTCAGCTGATACAAGTCAAGAGATTTTAAAGCCAGTTTGTGTAGACAACTAGTATCTTAGCTTTTCCAGAACTATTTTGAAAGCGAGTTTATCTGAGTGTGTATCTGTGTATTAGTTGTATCCTCCTCTGTGCTGTGGTCAAGTGTAGCTGTGAGCAATGCAATTTTAAGATGGTAATGTTATAAGGAGAAGATTTTCCTGGCACCTTCAAATTTAAGTCAGTTTTAATTTTTGACCATTGATATAATGATGTTCTGATAAGCAAATAGTCATAAAACAAGTGAACACAGAGTACACAGTACATACATGTACGATAACCGTGATTTAAAGAAAAAAAACACCTAACAACCCGCACTGCTTTGAGTAGTCGTAAGTCAGTCTTATATTTCATAAATTATTCTTTCTAGACATCCAATTCTACAAGGCATTACCCATTTCGACTCAGTAGCTATTTGGGTTGATAATCGTGCCAACCAGCATGGATGGATGCACTCAAAACTTCAACAAACAGATGTTTTGCTGATTCACTGCATAAATTCATTAAAACTGTCACATATAATGACTACTTTGTCACGTAGAGGAATATTAGTTTTCATATTTGAAACTAACATGACATAACAATAATTGCATCATCCATAGGGGTCAATTCATAAGTACCAAAAAGTGTGACCTTGTGAGGAACTTCATAAAAAATGTCACTGAAATACAATGATTTGGAATACTGGGGGACAAATTATCTTCCTAATGTATCACCTTAAGGAGTAGTTTAACATATGCAGACAAGCTAAATTTGTCAACAGTAGATCTGTGTTATATCTGATGATATCAGACACAATGTGTCATTATGATCATCAGTTCGGTTTGGATCTTTGCCACCAAAGTCTATAGTTTCAATAACACGTGATGAAGACTGTGGTTATTTCATGTAACACTAAATCTAACAGGATGTATATCTTTCACATCTCGGTTCAATGAGTCAAAAGTCTAGTCTTTGTGAAAAGTGTATTCATGTTTATCTCTGACAGTTACGGCCTATACGTCACCTCATTAGGATAACCTAGACTGAGGTCAAACATCAGATACTCTCCACTGCCACCTTGGTCATGATATGTACACAGCCCATATGACCTAGTCAAGCCATAAATTATGAATAAGGAAGGACCTGGTAGTTGAAGAATAGACATATTTAAACCCACCCACCCACCCACCCCCACCCCCCAAACCTGTACGTGCTTCTTTTCGGGAAACAGATATTAAAAGAAATCAATGATTCCTCACTTTACTATCTTCAAAGATGGTCAGTAAACACCTTCAGTGTCACCAGTGCTAGTGAAAGTCAGGCCTGCAGGTGTTTGGTATCTTTGTGTGTGTGTGTGGTGGGGGGGGGGGGGGGGAGAATTGACTCATGAAGCGATCTGACAGATTATTTTGAATAGTACATGACACAAAGCTGGTGAATAGATAACTTGATTATTGATTAAGCCCTTTAAATTTTCCAGTACCATTTTGAGAACAAATACAACACTATGGGAAAGAATACGCACGGAAATTCATTTTTTTTTTGCAATCCTACCCTTGATACTATATATTAAGGATTGTCATGCCAACAAAAGTTCACAAACAGGATAATTGCCCCTCAAGTTTTCAAGAAACATTTAGCAAATAAACACCTGGATATGGACATCCAAGTTCATGCTGATCATACCGCCACCTAGAGGGCTGTTGTAACTAGGGTACCCATTATTATGAATAGGATGCCAACTTTAGTAAATTGAGTTTTCCTGTCCTAAACAACTCCCATAACAAACTTTTGTAATATTCATTTCAAGTTTACCAAGTTTATTGGATATATTTTTTGTCAAACCTTGGATGGTAAGAGTTAGAAATGTAGGACTTAAATTGTTTGAATTTGTTGAGTAGAAATAAATGGCACTGTCCTGGTTTACAGTTATGTCAAGGATTTAATCAAAGTAAGCTACGGGTGGGCTTGCTTCCAGTGTACTGGAAAGAGATCACTGGGTCAATCATTCAGACACAAACAGACAGACAATCCCAAATATAGAAATGTACTTTTTTAGGTCATGGATGAGACATGATTAAATTGTACTAGTTTAACATAAACCCACTTCAATGTTACAAGTACTTTTAAAACTGGCTCATGAAAACGTGTGATCGCAACTGACATACAAAAAACTTATGAACTTTGAATTCCACGGAGTATATCAAGTTGTATTTTGACATGTTGTGCATGTCTTTCAGTGATTTCTGAATGTAATCTACACCCAGGAGAACAATTAGAACTACATCAATCCAAAACACTCATCTTTGATTCACCAGAAGGAGAGGACTTGAATGTTTTGAGAGTTTCTACCAAATGCATATCACATTCCCTGTACGAAGCCTTTATCACAGTGAGACAGACACTTGATAGATTCTTCGATAATCTTTCTGTACATACACACACATACTTCACCAGTATTACAATGTAACAGAGTATAAGTGACTGATTTGTTTTTAATGATCAGCATTGGTCAGATTTTTAACTCTATGCTATCAAGTGTCAATCAAAAAAACTGATCTGATCATAAGGATATTTTCTTTCATTGGCTGGTCTTCAAAGTCTGTCAACGTGCAATTTAGTTTGATGATGTACCTCTCTTCCTGAGGCAACTATGGTACAGGACGGAAGGTCAAGGTCAAATATAAATCATTGGCTTTAAGACAGGCACTTGGAAAGGGAATGCCAAATATATGTAAATGTCTGTAGGGACAAGCTAGGTGTAGGGAGGTGAATACCAAATCTAAGCATATGTCAGTAGACAGGCTAGGAGTAGGAAGGTGAATACCAAATCTATGACAATGTCGGTAGACATGCTAGGTATAGCAGGGTGAATAATGGCCACTGGTGAGAAGGCGTAAATTGCCACATAAAAACCAATATTTTGTAAACTACTGTAATTGTCTTAAGAAGTTGAATGTCAAATCTGACATGCCAATGATTATTGACTGGTCAGGGTCTACAATTCTACAACATTTATAGTATACACATGTACTTTACATTTTAAATGAATGATATTAAAACTACTTTCTAAATAATATTAATTCAATATCACATATAAAAAACACCTTCAATTTGTCATACACACTAAAAATCTATGCCCATGCATTCCTATTAGAAGCTGTTTTATAGCTTTATACATGTTGCAGCCATCACACACAAAATAGCCAAACACTGCAGTGCAGATGCATAGAATTATCAGCCAAACAGCAAAGTTAGTAGCCAACTTCACTCTGCAACGAGTAAAGAAAAACTTGCACAGCAAACAGTAATTGTCATTAAGCACAAACAGTATATACTTTTGGCACAGCAAGAACGACACAAAGTGTACATGTTTTTTTTAGCAACTGCATGTGCAACTCAGAGGCAAGAGTCAGAAACCTTGGGTGTACCTGAAGAATTTACAAAGTGCTTCCTAGTCCAAATGTGTACGGTTGGCTTTCTCCCATTGAATTTGTTTCTGCTTCAATTGATTACGCCTGCGGTGGGCATCCTGTTGAATGATAATTATTGGATTAGTTTACAAAATCAAAAATAAATATATTGAAAAGAGTAAATACATTATGATCATGATATATGGTTTGTATTTATTATATCATGAAATGGAATCCACATGTAGTATTACTGTCTCATGTAGTATTAATAGTCTAGTAGTAATGGTTTTATGATTTGATGATGATAAAGCACTGGAGGTAAGAAACACTAAACACATGGACACGGATCTGTTTATTCTCTGCAGTGTATTACAACCAAACCAGAGTGACTACAGACTTTCCATTAGGCAGCACAATGTTCTTACGTCTAAACAAGTTTTTTGTTACAAATTACACAAACAAATACTGATAGCGTGAAAGTATAAAATGATACATTTTATTTTACTGTGAACACAGATCAATATCTCTGTCTGATGAAACAAGGAAGATTTACCCACACACTGCTTACTTGTGTTCTGAGTGAGACAAAATGTAATATTTCATGTGTGCATGCACTATCAATACCTGTACATGTAATATTCTTAACAACAACAAAACTGGGTGAGATGAAAAAACCATGCCACCTAATTGAAACTCTATAGTCACTCTAGTTTGGTAGTATTTAGAAAGTACATAGTTCATACGTATCCTTACAAAACGCAAAAAATCACTGACGTTTCAAATAAATTTCTCCAACACGATGGATGTAAAATAATGATGCACATACTGCTTTACGATTACTTGCAAAAAAAATTTACCATTAGAATTATTTTGTTGTGGTATCTGTGACATATTGTAATTGCTTAGTGATATGCCTTGAATGTGGCCGATGTATGACTCCATCAATGACAAATATTCCATCTGGATTTCAGCAGGACAGCACTTTACACTGCATATCTGTCTTTGATGTTGATTACTATAAGGGTAACCCTATTTTTTTCTATTTCTCTTACTTGACTGACCAAAATTTTCAGTTCCGACAACAATTTTTAAAAAAAAATAATTTTCGCCCGTCCTTAATATTTTGTAGAACAGTGCCCTCTCTGGCAAGAATAAGCAAGTGTCTGGACTGTTGATGTCATCTTAATATAGTCATGGTGGTGACGATGACACTTGTTCACAACGATGACACTTGTTCACAAACAGAGCATTTCTTTCATGACAGTAGTTTTCAAGTAGGGAGCCTGAGAACATGCCAAAGAACCCAATAAAAAGAAAATATATCTAGAGGAGGAAAAAGAGAGGCAGAGAAACACAAAGCTAATTTTTTCTTTTATTTATAAATAGACAAACCAACCCATATTTGATATGAAAAAGTAATGAGAAACATTTTGAAATTATTCTGGTCATACTAATATGCCTTAAATGCAGTATAATTTTTTTTTTTACAATGTAATCAATCTGTAAACAATGGCAAATATTCCACCATGGTTTTCAGCATGAGATCTTTCATTTATTTGCCTTGTACCTATACTGGCATTGATGGAAAGCTTCCCACTGGCATTTAACCCACTTTATTGCCTATGATAACAAGTCATCCAGAAAGAGATGGGACACCCTACTGACATCACCATCCTGAGTGTTGTCTATGCTACAATTCAGTCAAGGTTAATTAGAGAAACGAGTACAAATGTCGGTCTAGTCCAGATATATGTATTTATGTTAGTGAATTTCACCTAATGTGCATCCACTCCACAGACACATATCCTTTCAATATTGTACTGTAATGTCAATGAAGCATTGGCCAAAAAGTGGACGGAAATTCTGGCTTGGTTTTTAATCTACCCACTCTCAGTCTCTGTGAGAAGACATGAGTAGCATCATCATGTGATTTAAATATTAAATGAATCTGCATCAACACCAGCCAATCACAATGGAATAAAGTTAATAGTGTACTTGGATGTAGTTAAGTGGGGTTGAACCATCAACATCAATTTTGCTTTAGAGTGACGTATGAAGTGTTTTTAGTATATGTATCTGTGGAGAGGAAATTAATGTTAGTCAAAATCCATCAGCACAAACAAGGCTACATGTGTATGCTGCTAGACTGCTGCTAGACATATATACATGTACGTGGAAAAATTCAGTTTTGGTATCTGATTTTAAGATGAAAGTTTATTCACACGAGATTGGTTTTTGAGTCCATGGTCACCCTTGGTTGGGGGTGTGTCCATCCAATGTCAAGTTGAGTATTATATGTATAATTTAAAGATGAACATGGCAACCAGACACCACATTTCAGACCAATTTTGACTAAACATATTTATGACTTTTTTTAACAGTAGCAGCATACAGATGCACAATTAATAATACAATATATTATGGTACAAAATCAAAATTAATTGTACCCTTACTCCTGAGACACTTGTCTGTCAGGCCAAGAAATATTTGTTAAGTCATGGATTCTTAGAAAGTATACCCATTCTAGACCAAAAGTATCAAGAATTGCACCAAGTTTTACACTCGAGTCATCTGATATGTGTATCCTTATTTACACCTGTCGAATGGCCGGACTCAAAAATATACCCCACAGGGTGGCACATCTATGCATATAGTAAAATTTAAAACTGCTACACGTTCCCCCACCCCCCACCACCCACCACATCCCGGTTTTAGAGACATCAGTTGCTGACATAATGACTTGTGGTCTTCACCAAGTTCATGATGGCCTGGAGTCTGTTATTTTCAATATGAGTTATGAGTATAAAGATCAATGTCATGTGCAAGTCTCATGCAATCAGTGATATATTGGCCAAAATGTCTTATTCTATGATATGCAAGAAATGGCGTGAATTTGACATTTGACCTTGAAGGTGAAGGTCAAGTTTACATGAATATTTCCAAAGGACACAAAGTTCATTCCTGATAAAATGATTGTGAACATTTGGCAATAATTCAAATACATACAAATTCTTGATTTTTACGACAAAAAGGCTGTCTTGCATGAGTCTATTTACAATTTTAATGTTGACAGGCCTTTCAATAAAAATATTTCAATGCTGACATTGTACAATTGTTGTCGTGATGATGGCCAGTCTGTTCTATTTGATATGAGTAAAGACCAAAATCATTTGCCAGTGTCATCCAATCTGTCACTTTTTACAGTCAGTGATGTATTGGCCAGACATCATCATTTTCTGTCAACATATGCAAGAAATGGCATGAATTTGACATTTGACCTTGAAGGTGAAGGTCAAGTTTAAATGAATATTTCCAAAGGACACAAAGTTCATTCTTTATAAAATGGTTGTGAACATTTGGCAATAATTCAAATACATACAAATTCTTGATTTTTATGACAAAAAAGGCTGTTTTGCATAAATGAGCCAGGCCCTTTTAGACAGATCTGATGTTTCAATTGTTGACACCATGATGACCATTCTATTATATTTGCTAAGAGTAAACACTATTATAATGATGATATTAATATCGCATGTAATCTGTCACTTTGTATAATCAGTGATGTATTGGCCAAGAGACCACATCATTCTGTCAAATGCAAGAAATGGCATGCATTTGTCACATTTAACCTAAAAGGTTAGGATCAAAATAAATTGATTACTGCCAACACAAAGTTCATTCCTGATACAGGAAAATGATAGCAATGTATTACATTAATCAAATGCCATACAGATTTTTTATTTTTTTATGACAAAAAGGCTGTTGTTGTGCATAATGACACCCCCACCCCACCACCCCTCCCCCACAATTATAAACTTGACAGGCCTACCAAGGAAAACATCTCAGGGGAATGACACACTGCAGAAAAGACACAGATTCTTGCCCCTATATGATTTAAGACTCTTAGAAATATCACTATAATTTATAAAGATTTGTAACATTCATTTAAAAACAGTACAGAGTAAATTGCTTGAATATGCAGTTTAGTTTATTGAATGTGTTAAATGAATTTTATGATGACAAAATGAGTTATTTTGTGAATGTTTTAACAATATCATGATGTTGTACATTCTATAAGGTATGTTGTGACAGGGTGCACTGGTTAACCCCTCTCACTTGTGAGAGAGGAGGTGGTGGTGGGTGGGTGGGCGGGTGGGTGGGGGGGGGAACAACACGACGTATCAGACAGTCTAGATGTTGTATTTAACGTTTAATGATTAATAATGTGTTAAGATAATACTCTGTAGATTGATGAAGATTACATGTAGTTAGTGGTCACGCAAAGATAAAACCATAATTCATAAAATTTCTTATTCTTTGAGGTGAGAAGGTTAGAGAGTGGTTATATCATAAGTGGACCAATTACGACTGGAAATTCCAAACTAAAGGTTAGCATGATATAGGGTTAGATGTTATTACCTTAATACAATACATTTCTTTTGCAAAGCAAGGATATTTGATTTTTACATTTTAAAACAATACTTTGTATGTTCTTAATTCAATGTTAGGTAGTGTATACTGTTTTTTGCTAAGGGCGGTATTTAGTATAGGTAACATCTACCAGGGTTCCCATGTCATTTTACCTGGGTTCCAAAAAACAAAATTACCATAGACTCTATGAGGAAACACTGCCATGTTTATACCCCTTTCTGTTATTGGGGTTTCCAGACCTTGGCAAAAACAGTGATATGGATTTGTAGAGATATTCATCTTTTAAATTAATTGAGTCAGGCTGAATATTTCACATTTGTAGCTTATATCTTACCATGTAGATAGGAACTGATAAAGATAATTAAATTTGGAGTGATAATTATTTTGAATCAAGACTGAATATTTGACACCTGTAGCTTATATTTTACTCATGTTTTTTCTATTCTCTATATTCATTGTTTATTCAACAGTGGCAATCTAGGTTTTGGTAAATTAATAAAGATAGACACAAACTAAAGCTCTTGTGTCCAGGTGGTGTACATTACACAAGTAGGTGACAATGGTGCCCCTGTTGTGCCGATATAATTGACCTATAGCTTTAATCGAGATTGTTTAAATATTAGAAGTCTCTAAAATATACACTGCAAGATCATGGAAGTCATCAAAAATGCCACTCTACTGTGAGTATGATTAAACGAACAGATATACAAAATAGCTTTAATATGTCAACTTATGTTGCAACAAGAAGAGCGCGTGTCTATCTTAGTAAGCCGAAACCTCGATTGCAGCTGTCATAGACACTAACAAAGATAGTTAAGTTTGACGTGATATTTGTTTAAATTGAGATTGAACACTTAACATCTGTGACCTGAATCCCCCTTTTCCCTTTTGTGTCTGTGTGTCTGCTTGAGACAGTCTGTAAGTTAAATTCCTGTGTTATTAAAATTTGAAATGACCTTTATGAGTTGACACTAAATTCTTGACCTGTGCCATAGGAGTGTCAGTATAGATTAATATAATATGTTGTATATACGTCTTGAAGGGGTAAGCCTGTCCTGGTATTTGCAGGTCATAGCTGAAATTAACATCTGTAACATCATTTCCATGACAACTGTGGAAACAGAGCCATGCTTGAGCTTTGAGTTGTTTCACCCCCTCCCCTTCATCATGCACCCCTCCATGCTATACACTTTTTTAACAATTACCATTATTCATTAGGAATTACTGTCATCAGAATGTCATGATTTTATCAGTGTTGGACAATTAGAACTGGCTTTAAAGGTGCCCAGAAGTCTTCTCCTTATGACACTATCAAATTAACACTGACACACATGGACACAGTGAGATCCAACCTTACACAAATACACACACTGAACATATGATATTCATACATATGTCTGTTGTTAAACAGATGGCTTGAACAACTTTTTATTTTGTATTTCAGATTACATCATGCTGTGTGCTGTGGTGAATTACATGAAGGAGAATTTATATGGGAATAGATTCTGGCACTATCACACCATTTTAATTGTCCACCACTGAGAAAATGATGTTCTGCTTACAGCAATTTCAATTCAACAATGTAGCTAGAACTTGCAGAAGCCAAGGATGGCATTTGTTTACACCTTTTGATAATTTCCACAGCATTTTGTGGGATTTGAAACTGACCTCATACTGCTTCCCTTCTTATAAAAATAAAAACATAGCTCCCCTTAGGTTCCAGCTAAGTGTACAGTTGTTAGGTGGTATGTGCTACTAACTTTCTATGTTGATGCAAGAAATGTTAGATAGGTGAAAGTATTTGCAGTGTTCTGTCATAACTTATGACTGCTATTGAACACTGTTTCTAGACTGCGCTGTGTGCTTTGTTAATTATGCAGGGCTTAATGTGCACGAGTACAGACTGGAACAAGAGATTGGTATTACACAGAAACAGACCTATTGACACTGTCCAAAATTATAACAAACATACATACATGTACATACATAATTGAAATAAGCTGAGCAAATAAACTTGCAAACAAGTTCTGTTTCCTTAAAAGTTAACATACATACTCCACAAAGTCCACCAACTCTAAATGTCATGCCAGTGACAGATAAAGTCAATCCACCCCCCCTCTCTCTCTCTCTCTCTCTCTCTCTCTCTCTCTCTCTCTCTCTCTCTCTCTCTCTCTCTCTCTCTCTCTCTCTCTCTCTCTCTCTCTCTCTCTCTCTCTCTCTCTCTCTCTCTCTCTCTCTCTCTCTCTCCTCTCTCTCTCTCTCTCTCTCCCTCTCTCTCTCTCCCTTCTCCCTTCTCCCTTCTCCCTTCTCCCTCACTCATTGCTCATCGCTGTCTCTAAACTCTTTCATCCTGAAAACCATGATAACTTGACCGACCTCTTCATTTTGTCTTCTAATCAACTGGTCCACCCTAGCCATCAACATGTCTATTTTGGTGTCATACTCTTCATCTTCATTGCTTAGACACAAGGCACGGTTCAGTGGGAAGAAATCATAATTCTCTTCCTTCAGCTGAAAAATTATAAAGACCATCTGTTTATATACACCTATATCGATTATCGGTCACCTGATCTTCTCAATCAGAAAAGCCATGGTTTATGATTCATAGCAGCTTCTTTTATTGTATTGTATCAAATAATATAATAGCTATGATGTAGGCTTGGTGTTTCAATCATGGGACATTAATGTATTTGATACAAAGATAGACAATAACTACGAGACTAACAATAACCGAGAAACAATAAACACAGCAGGATCCTTTGCTCAATCACATTGAGCACTGATATTAAAGCATTGCTATTCTTTCACAGTGCAGTAAAAACAGACTTCTAATGAAAACATTATACATGGATTTGATGATTTTAATGGCTGCATTTGTTTATTTTCTAACCAATAAATTATGAATATTCCAACTTGACTACTTCTAGTTCTACATCCCCACTGTGCATGACACTTATATGCAATCGTTTCTTTTACAGAAGTTGTCTGAGGGTGTGTAAGAAAATAATGTCATGTTGCATGAGTGAAACACCAAGCCTACATCATTTTAGCTGTAATTCTTGTATTTTTAAACTATTTCAGGAGATCGGACACAACAAATGTATACCCCTGCTTTTTTCTCAAAAGTGAAATCACTGTGTTAGCTTAGTTACACTACAATGTATAAGCTAGTTGCATAGCCATTTCCATATTAACATACAGTGTGATATTTGAGAAACCATCCAAGCCAATTTTTGGGATAGTTGTGGGCCAAGCATGATCTGCTGTTTTAGCCCAGAGACATGGCTATCTGACACGACATGTTCTGGCAAATGACATCGTCGAGCCAGATAACTAAGTCGCTGGTTTACTGGGGTTTTTTTTGTCTGAAGCAGAGTGTGTCTATAGAGTAAACATGGCCATGACCAAACATAGTAGCATCTTGTTGTTGGAGGCTATTAAAGTTGATACGAGACAAACAGGTAGTAGAAACAGTGTGTCTCAGTTGACTTTCATCACTGTCGCCTTCTGCAAATACTGTAAACATTTTCAGATTAAAAATACCTTAAAGTTAAACACAATATAATATCATACCTATGTGATAAAATGTGACTTAAAATGTTGAAACTTACATATCGATGGACATACAGCTCTATCGCTGTGTAATCGTTAAGTCTGGTGTCATCCAAGTGAATAAAGAAGAACAAATAGGCCCACATGTTGTGTTCAAATTTGACATGGTGTCTGAAACCTTTGCCGTGATGTTCAAAATCATAGGCATTGCGGCTACAGATGAAACACAGAGTTCTCATATCCTCATCAGTTCTCCACTGTAAGAAGTAAAACACAATTTTTAGTCATCAAATAGTTGAGTTTATTTATTCAAATTTCTTGAAAAAGCCTTCTCATGCAGGTATGAAATTATTTAGTTGAAGAGTCAAACCCTTTTAGACTAATTTACTACTGTAACAGTACTGAAATTACTATTAAAAGTTAATTGCAACTTTATATGTTTATACCAAAGAGCAAAAGCCAAGTTGTACACATTCCAACAGAAAATACACAATTTATTTTCTGGTCATGATTTTACATCATGGATGTATACTTGTGCATATATCAATGGTTCTA